>NW_009194341.1:0-12241 GCF_000690835.1 Fulmarus glacialis
GGGGGGGGTGCAGGAGGAGAAATTCCTCCCGTTGTTGGGATTTTTTTATTTATTTCCTGTTTCAGGACACATATTCCAAGTTTTATGTGATCTTTGATAGGCACCTTGGGTTTTTTTTTTTTAAAAACTTGGGACAAAATGCTTACATAGCGACTTTACAAGTTTTCCCTTTCATGGTAGTGAAACAGCAAATTTCAGGACAATAATAAACTGAAAGTGTGGTGAAACATCTGTCTCTTGGGTTCCATTGAGTTAAATAAACCTTTACTGTGTTTGATGAGTCATTTTTCAAGAATAAAGTATAAAACACAGCTATGTGTTTGTTTTGTCTCCCACAATACTTATATAAGAGAACTTGTGTACCTGAAAGTATATAGAAGATTTGAGACCTCTTACAACGGCCAAGTCATCAACATTCGTAATATAGTGATTTGGATGAAGTCAATTCCATTTATGTGCAATATAGAAAATTGGATGTTTGCTTAGCACGGATTCCTGATGCTGTTGTTTGCTGGTGCTTTAGAATCAGTCTCACCTCATGGTAAAACACACTGGCTTTGTCATGCACCAGTCTAGCCAATACCTAAAAGCATGAAAATTCCTCTTGCAGTGTATTTCACTGAAGTAGAGCCAAGATCTTCACGTTAGTTGTATTTAAAAGGAAAAAAAAAAACAGTTTTATAGCATATTAGCATTTTGTCTTTAGATACAGGAAAGCTTTTTTTAATTTTTGCAGGTTGTAATATGCTTTCTGTCAAGAAATCAGTAATTTCACTATAAAGACCCTATGTTCATTAATATATAAAGTCGGCCAACTTTTCTTCCATGCTTTCCATTTTCTTGAATGTTCCTCTAAATCTAACTTTATTCCACAGACACTTGGAAATCTAATCAGAAGTAAATTAGAGTGCATCCTTATGTCTTGAATATTAAAATTATATTTTCACTAATTCTGGAACTTTAAAGTGCTAAAGATGGGATGCAAGTTTTCAAACTACTGATTTGACTCAATTCTAACACTGCAATAATTTTTCAGGTTCATATATTGCCTTTACGTCTTTATTTTTGTGCCCGCTAGATTATGGGTATACTGAAAATGGCTTTGTGGATCAACCTTTGTACTGGATTGGAGATAACTGCTTGTTTGTTTGTTTGTTAGAGAAATTAAAGCACTAAATAAGTAAGCTTTAAAAAGATTGTTAAACAATATTCTTTAGACATTTAAAGCAAAACAAAAAAGCCAAACACAGAGATACCTGCCAGTTCACAAAGAAATGGGCTGTTCATGTTAGAGTTCCTTCATCCCCAAGGATGTTGAGTTTGCTGTAAAAAGTACAAGTAATTGTGGTCTTAATTCTCAATTTACCTGAAACTTTTAAAATTGTGAGTTTAATAAAAGTGTCAGTGTTTTCATTCTGGAAAAACTACAAGTAAGCAATATAAGATACAAGCTGTGTAAAATCCACCTTCTTACGTAAGAATTTTAACCATTAGTTGGTTGAATAGCAACTTAAAAGAAATATGCTTCCGTTACTGTTGACCTTTTTTAATTTATTGTAAGCTAATGCTCTAAGGCACTCTTTCAGCTTCTCTTTCGCTGCTTTTCACTTCACTTTCATTTCTTTTTAGCACTTCATACTCGGGAGAAACTTTCACTGAAACATTTTTGAGTTTCAGCTGAGCAAAAAGACCTGAAGAAGATTCAGTTCTCAATTTATAGCTTACTGTAGCCTGTATATTCTTTGCTGTTACACAGTTCAGATAGTTCAGTTAATCTTTCAATTAAGACCTTGTTCTTAAAAAGTCTCCTCCCCTCCCTCCCCCAGTTATGGGTTAACACTTCGAGAATAAAGCTTTGATTCTTTTTAGGAAATACATTTCAAAACTTCTGTATCTTGTTCTAAAGAAGTCCCGAATCCAATCAAGTTGGATTACATGCCACTTTTTTAAAGAATGCTTTTTGTTCCTTTTTCCCCGCTCTTGGCATTCAGATATAGTTATCTTTATTTTTCTGTCAAGTTCATACTTATCAGAATGACGTATGTTAATCTTATATACCGTACTTTGCATTAGTTAGTACTTTCCATTTACAGATCTTAACTGAGTTTATAAAACATTAATGTGGAACTATGAACACCCTTTCAGAAGTATTATTGAAACTTCACTAGGAGTTGGATTGATGCTTTTGGTAGCTTCACTACACTGAGTTGGAAATTTGGAGAATGCAGCCTGGGGTGTCTGAATCCCAACCTTATGCACTTGCCGCAAAACCTGGTCAGATTATATTGTGTTTCAGTTTTTCTTTAATAATTAAACTTCAGCAATTGTTGCCTTGTGTATTTTAAACACGAGAATGTAAGGACGTCTGTAGGCAGTCCCTCTTGAAGCCTGTGCCAATGTGCTTGCTCTTACAGAGGCCAGTGTCAAATACTAAAGGGGAGAGCATAAGGATAGGGCAGGCACACAGAAATTACTTTCTTGTTTCTAGCTTCCTGAACCAGAAGTAATACTTGTATTTTTCACAGACCTTAATGGATTACTTCTCTCAATTTACTTAACTTCTTCTGAACCTAACCTTTAGTTTCCACAATGTTCTTAAAGCAAGGAGTTACACAATTCAGTTGTGCATTTCATGAGAAATTCCTTTATCTGTTTTAAACCCTTTACCTGGTGATTTAATTTAATATCTCTGGCTCTTGCACATGAGAAACTGTAAAAGATCTATCTTCCCGTTTTTAGGCAGTTTGTGGGTGCTTTTTTTAATAGGTCTTTTACTGTTTCTCTGCTGCCAGCACTTTTAGGTTTTAACCATCTTCAGATGGAAGAATCCTGGTCTTGTTAATCTTTCCTGATAAACAGGTGGAAAGCCACTGTAAATGTCTCCTCTTTTTTTGTCCTTTTCTAGTCCTCTGTGTTCCTTTAGAAAGGTGGAGACAAGCACTGCACATAGCACTCAAGGTATTGAGGTACAGTGTGGATTTATAGCGTAGTGTAATAATGTTTTCTGCTTGTTCTCTTTTCTGTTAGTAATGATTTTTAATGCTCTCTTTCTTTCTGCAAATGCCACTGAACAACCCTCGGCTGGTATTTCCTTAGAAATATATGTAGTAACTCCCTAGTCGCTTATTTGCAGCTAACTTACAGCATGTCACTGTAAATAAATACTTCTGTTGATTTTGTCCAGGTGCATTACTCTGTACTTATCAGCACTATTTATTCTGCTTTTTTATCATCTGGTCATTGAGTACTATGAGATCCTTTGCAGCTCTCTGAGTGCATACCAAAGATTTGTTACCTTGCTGTTCATCTCCTTTTTCAGAAATTTTGTTAATACATTGAACAGATTCATCTTTACGTGCCTCTGGGACTCCTTTGGTCACGCCAGGCACTTTGAAAGCTGATCATTTACTTCTCTTGTTTCCTGTTCTCAAGCTGGTTAGTTATTCCTTTTTTCCCTTTTTAACCAAAGGCAGCATTACTTCTTTAAGAGTCTTTGAGAAAGATTGTCAAAAGCTTTTTGAAAATTCAAGTATGTTGCAGCATCTCTGCGGTCTTTGAAGGTACCAGATTTTCCAGGCAGGACTTTATCTACAAGTGCCACCTTAACATATCCCCATTGTGTCATATTTATCTAAGTGTCTGCGAACTCTGCTCTTTCCAGTTTGCATGGTACAAGGATCATCATGGTATCACAACTTTTCCCATTAGTAGGAGTAGACTTACTGGTTTGTAATACACTGGCTTTCCCCTGCGACCTTAAGTTAGTGTCCTGTTTGCCACCTCCCACTCCTCTGGTACTAAGACCACTTCAGGTGATAAGTCCATAGTAACAGAGCAGCAATTTTGTAAGTAATTTTCTTTACAACTCTTAACTGAATACTATCTGATTTCAGCAATTTGTTTCAAATAGGGGTTTCTTTTTTGTTTCTGTTTTAAAGTCTCTTCTATTGTCTTTTCATCTTGGGACACTTTTGACTTGCCACCTGTTAAGAAGTTTTGACATAAGCTCTTTTGTGAGCTTACTGACAGAGAAGGGAGAAATATTTGCTGGTGAATTTTTTCAAATTTAGTTTGTTTTTTTCCTAACTGTTTCTTAGGTTTCTGAGAGTGCCCTTTGCTATAATTTTGTCTGTACAGTTCATTGCCTTTGTTTATCCATGCTATCTTGTATATATTTCACAGAGACTTTGTAGTTCAGTATGTTATTTGAACTTTCTCAAATTATTAATTGGTGCTGTACTGAATATTTCTGTAACCCATTTAGGTCCTGCTCAGGTTCCAATGATGTCCCCAAATGGTTCAGTGCCTACTATTTATGTGCCTCCTGGATATGCCCCACAGGTATGTCCCTTCATTTGATTCTTACTTTATTTCTTTTCATGCAAATTATGGGAACAGAACCAAAATAGCTGATTCAGTAAACTAATGTGTCAAGTTTCAGAGTCACTGTGGTCAAGCAAGTAAATAAGGGGAAATGTCCCGTAGTATCTCTGATGGGAGACTTCTCATGCTATCTGTGTGCCTGTTTAGTTATATATTAACTACTTACATGACAATAACAAGCACAGTTCCTTGTTGAATTCAGGATCCTAATGTACTTGATGCCCTCTGAACATAAAATACAATCATGACCCAAATAGTTCATTATGTAGGACCTGTACTGAATTCTGGGTTAGTGGGTGTTTTCTTTTGGCACCAGTATAATTCTGTATACATACATAGTTCATGTCTGGGAAGTTCCCTGCAGATGAGAAGTAAAACAGATCAGTTAAAAAAAGTGTGGCAAACAACATGGAAAAAATGTCAGCTGTCCATTGGGGATAAATTATTGTATAATACGTGTTTCCACAACTTACCTTAAAATGGGTCTCTGATTTTCTGTGCTGTGTGATTCCTAATTTAGATGCCTGAAAATTAAATGTGAGCTAGCTAACGTGGACATCCTTTAAAGTAGATTAAAAGGATGATTCCTCTTGGCTATTTTTGACACCTGTATTATAATGAGATGTGTGGCCTTCTAGATGGTGTCTCTTTGTTTCCCTCAACTATAGAACAAAGCTAGCGGTTAGTAGGTCAGACCTGGAAATTAGAGCAGATGAATACCACTCTCCATAATGTAAGTCTTTCTCATGATGTTCTGTTGTTGTGACCAGTCTACCTCTGACTCAGTGTGCACCTCATGGTATACACTGAGAAGAGACTACAACACGTAGAATGCAACCAAAAACCCCACAGTGTCCAGCAGATGTTACACAAATTATGTGAACTGCATAAAAAATTGTCCTCTAGCAAAAGAAAAGGCTGTTAGGTTAGGCAGGGTAATGCTCTGTGGTTTTACCTTTGCATCTGTTGAAAGTTGACTGATAAGTTGATTGATGCATCGTTTATAGTTAAGTTCCCAAACAGGCAGAAGAAAAATGAATTAAAATTAATCATGAAAATCCATTTATCTTTAGATCATAGTAAAAAGTCTTGATTCCTATTAGAATTCATTTTTAAAGAACCAAAAGCATTTTTACGATAAGTGAAATTCTGAATGTTACCATGTTTCTTGAGTACTTCATTTCAGTTGATGAAGTACTTAATGTTTAAAAAGTTGTGTAACCTGTGCCAATCTGAATAATATTTATGAAATGAATTTATCCTTCCTTTGAGGACAACTTGCAGCAGACAGGCTGAAGGACTTGGCCTTGCAGGGGCATGCTCGTTAGCCTTTAATTGGAGCTTGTTAGTGCAAGCAGGTGTTGTGCTAACACAGCACTCTGACTTTTGAACTGAAGGTGCCTCACATCTATCCAGCTCAGAGTACAGGTGGAATGAGCTCATGTCTACTGTTTTCATCTGAGTAGAAGTCTCATAGTCCAGGAAAGCCTGTAGTTTATAAGGCTTCTGAAGTATTTACCGCTGACAAAACATACCAGCTGTTGTGGTTTATGATATCAGTTCCTGTTACAAGCCAGAAGATTTGATAGTAGTCTTGCAAACAGGAAAGTCTAACACTGTTGAGCTAAGAGTTATCCCAGACTTAATGCAGTCCCAGCAAAGTAACTTAATGGTTTCTTCAGGCATAGTATATTTTTAAATGTCAGCAACTGCAGATATATTTTGAGAGAAATTGGAAACCAGCTAAATGCCTAAAGCCATCAGCCTGGAAGAACAACTTCAGCATAACCATCTTTTGTCTATCCATTTTCATTTAGTTCTATTATGCCTCTGCTTGCTTCAGTTCCTGTTTGGCAGTGGTACAGTGTACTGTCCTCCGCTAAAAGTTGGGGATAGCTACAGAATAAAGCATATTTATTTTTCTTATGTCACATAAATAAAAAGCAATTCATAAGCTGATTTACTTTCCCCTTCCTTTTCTTTTGGAACTGTAGTTGTAAAACTCTGAAAGAAAGCACATCTTTATTCATCCTTTCTAAGCTGTCTATATTCACTGTCTGTAGTGAGTTTTCCAGTGATGTTTGGTTGGTTCACTCAACCAAACAGGTCTATGCCAGAACTACATGTTTTGCTAGCACAATTAGGATAATAAATAGCTTGTTCACTTTTTTTAACTTAAAATTATATACTTGACATGATACTTTTACTGCTTTTTGGAGGGTTTTTATCTGTGTGGTTGCCTGGTAGAGGCCTACCGTTGTGGCCATGTTTGGTTTAGAGGCACAGTTACAGGCTTGTCAAACTCTTCATTTTACACTATCAAACTTAAGGTCCCTGCTGCTATGAATTGGGTATCTATTTCTGACTTACTTAGGCTATTAGCAGACCCAAGAAAATAAATAAATTATAAACTAAGTAGCCTGGTTTTTTGTGGAAGCACAATTCCTATGTAATCTGAATCTGCTCATAAATTCATGATAAATTGCAATTTTTTTTGTGTAAGCAAAAAGGACTTAAATAATTAAAACTGTGTTTAAGTGTTTAGAGAATTTCATTGGACAGCAGAAGTTCTAGTCGTATTTACTGCTGTTAATATATCCTGCCATAAGATACCACATAGCTGTGGTTCCTCAGATACGAGGAGCGTTATCTTTAGTGAAATTACTCTTATTCTGTAAACTGAAAATAGTCAGCCCATTTTTTGAAGTCACAGGGTAGGTATGTATTTTAAAGCTGTGTTCACTTAGGTCATTTATATTAACTTCCAGCTCTCTATTTATGTAAGTAAGGTGGGATCAGCTCCATTGTGTACATACTTTTATGTCGTCTGAATGTTATTGCATATGCATAGAGATCTTCATTCTACCATTACACCAGAAGCATACAGCTATGTCTACGTAACTGTTTTTCTCAGTACAGTAGTGAAGTTTTGAAACAATTTCCTAGACCAACCTCACTTACCTTGCATTGGTTCAGCTAGCAGGATAGTTTTGGGGTGTACAAATTAGATTGCTGTCAGAGAAAACAAAAGCAGAAGCTCTATTCCAGATGTACCAGATGCACACCAACCCCTAATGGAGACATGGTAAAATCAAAGATTGATTCTCCAAGGAGCTTTCTGTCATAGACTCGGTGGAAGTGTCCACACCAGGGCATGGGACTAAATCTAGCCAAGCATAGTACCCTTAAGCTTGAACAGTGGAGTTGAAAGCAGCTTGGCACTAAGTGCTTTGATCTATTGATCTGCCCCTGTTGCACCAGGTTACTCATTGGTGTACGTGTACATGTCCCCACCTCATTCCAAATGTCAGTGAAAATTTATGTCATATGGTTGCCTTGTCCCCTGCTTTTGAGTGTAGTCATGTATTCCAGATTCCTTTCTTATTCTCCCCCTTTTCTGGATAAACATTTCATCCGAAAACTTATATTGCAGTCTCTGCTGTGGCATTATTTTACAGCATTTCACTAGGAAGTGGAGAACAATTTGTTGACATACCAGACACTAAATTATTGACACCGCAATACATAGAAGTCAAATTATGCCAAGAGCATCTCTACATATTACCAACAGTCATGTATTTTTGTGAGTTTACCACTAGCGATACAAACACCTAGAGAGGATCATGATGGCAGTCTTCCCTGTCTGTGATGTGCTTCAGGGAGGGACCCCCGTTTCTGGTCCAGTTGATGACTGACCCTCGTTTGGTGAAGAGCATTTTCTGCTTCAGTACTTTGTGCCTTTGTGCCTGCTCTCCACCAGCTATTATCAGACTCCAGGCATGCTACATGTACCATGCACAGCACACTTCAGCTCCCTGCATCTTACGTGACCGCAGTTATTCTCATCATGGGATTGCATATGCTGCTTTTGGTTCTTTGAACCTCTAGCAACATTGCTAAGGGCTGCACTTGGGTCCCTCAGCAGAAGGCTGTCCTGTCACATCTCCCATTTGCCATTTTTGCACAACAAACCTCTTTGCACACCAGAGTCTGTCAGAGGCTGCCACAAAGGCCCCCATTTTCTGAGTAGCATGTGGCTTCCTTCATGGTGCAAGACATTTTAACGAAGCCAGGGGTAGGAAAAAAATTATTTTTAAAAACTACCTTCAGTTGTGAAGGAGTCTTCAGAGGGCTGACTACCATCCTGCTAGGTTTTTTTTGCTTTAACAGCTTGATGCAGACGATGGCTGCTGCACGGCAACAGGTGCGGTATGGCAGGTGCCTCCCAGGTTGGTGTTGGTGGGCTGTGTTGGGCACAGAACAAAGACCAGACACTGTTGTGTCTTTTCTCTCACCATTTATGCAGAGTGAGGTCCATCTGCCCACCAAATCACTTCTAGGGAGCAATCTAGACGTTATACTGTAGAACAAATCCTAGGAGCAGTATAGTGTACAAGCAACGTGAATGACGGTGGAAGCAGGACCCTGGGGAGAAGCTAGGCTCATGCCATAAATATACCTGGTTGTTTATAGGATGTTGTTACAGTCAGATTTTTTTTAACAATATTTTTCCCCATCACATTGCGAAATTAATGGCATTGTTGCAGCTAATACACTTAACATAGATAGCCCTTTAATTGTCCTATCTTTTTTTTCTTATGCTCTCCTGTTTTCTTTTTCTCAAATTTAAGGGTTTTACTATTCCTAGTTTTGTTTAAGTATCTATAGAAGCATACCTTTCAGACTGTCATTTCTCTTTTGGTGCATGGTCTCTCTCACTGTACAGGTTATTGAGGACAACGGTGTTCGAAGGGTTGTGGTGGTTCCTCAGGCTCCAGAATTTCATCCTGGTGGTCACGCAGTGATACACAGGCCTCCCCATCCCCCACTGCCTGGCTTCCTTCCTCTTCCAGCCATGATACCCCCTCCACCACGTCATATATACTCACCCGTGACTGGAGCCGGTGACATGGCAACGCAGTACATTCCACAGTATCACACCTCACAAGTATATGGGGATCTGGGTAAGTAGCTTATCGAATATTGCAAGTTCTATCAAAGGAAATACTCATTTCCAGCATCTGTTACGCTAATCTATGGGCTTTATCAAGGCAGACTTACAGCTTGAATGGGAGCTATACACAAAAGTTGTATAAAGATAGCAGTCGTTTTTTTACTGAAGCTTACTATTCCAAAGTTGTTCTTTTCATTAATTTGACTTGTCTGTTCAGTGATCCATTAAACATACAGATTATTTCTTATGTGTATCAGTTATACACATAACTGTACATAACTGTAACCAGGAAAGCAATGCAGGAAGTGTTTGTAGTGATTCAGTTGATGCCTTCCGCTCAGATTAAACCTTTAAATCCGTACCTGAGCACTGTTCTGAGATCTCGTGTCTTGCAGGTATCCTGTTTGAAGCATGAAACAGGAATTCTTAGTATAGATTTTGAAAAAAAGATTGCTATTTTTCATAAAACTGTATGCATTTAGTCCAACCTCCATATTGAAGTCCAACTTGAGTAATCAGGTGCCACCAACCTGAACTTAATACTGTAGTTGAAGTTGTCTTTGGTAGTGCTATTGACATCTATCTTTAATACTGTTTAATGGCAAAGTGTATGTGTCAACTAACTCAGAGGTTGGGTTCTTAGTTAATATTTACATTTCTGGTAGACTTGCTTTTCTTTAGATAAATTTCTGCTATAAAGCAGGTGCCGACCTTGAAAGACTTTCAGAGAGCAGTGCCAGGCTGCTGTTTTTAGAGAAAGAAGCTAGCAACTATGGAGAGGAAGACTAAACACAGCTTTGTCATGTCGCTGTAGATGTGTAGATTCTCAGTGTTCCGTGATACTACTAAAATCATCTAAAAATGTCCTCCTTATAGTCACTGTGCTTAAACAGTCATGATGTACAAAGCCGTCAGATAAGAATATATTGATGTCTTGATCTTGCTGGACTTCTTAGTGTTTCTGTATTCTTAAGTTGTACTTTACTTCTCCCTTGCACTACTTTGCTAGCAGTACATTATTCAATGCTCTTTGGGTGCTTATTTATAGTTTTATTAATGTCTTGGTTTCCGGTAGATGGCAGCTGTTTGCTTTTAGTTTGCTAAATTAAGAGATTGGAGTATGATAATTAAATGCATAAAAGATAAAGGATACTTCTTAATGGAATAATATTTTTTAGATTTCTGCTGTTAGGTTATATCCCTTTAAATATTAATTCGGTGATAATTTGCTAAACCGCTGATAAAGTGGGATTCTTTGGTTTTGCTTTGTTTTAAATACATATGTAAGATGTCCTTGGATTTAGGGAATTAGAGGACTAGCGATGCTTTAATTTGTTGCATATTTGTTACAGATTTCGTATTTAATTCTGGACCACTGACCTTGGCTATGGCTTTCAGAAGTCAAAGCCCACAGTTAGGTTCCTATATGAGGAATTTGAATTTAAGGGGGGAAAAAAAAAAACCAGAAGTGCTCAGAGCATGGTAGTTCTCTAAAAAGAGCACCTAAATCTCTCATGGTAGTGATTTAATTTAATTTCTAAATAGTCTCAGCTGATCTAGTAGTCCTCTGTCAAATTTTTTGGAAATTAAGCTGACCTAAAAAAACAGAAACTGAAAAGTTCTCTAGTTTTGTGATTTTATCCTTCTTGCAAGGAAGTTTTTGTTTGATCTTGTTTTCTGTACTTCCTAGCACATAAAGAACGACAAATAATGAACTTCATTCTTCAGGCTGAGTGATCCAACTTACCTGAAAATGGACAAAGTCTATGCTGGTTTTGAAGGATACATTTTTTTGAAAGCTTTCATCATTTATCATAGACAGGGTTGCATTGAGGAAAGAGTTGGTGCCGTGTTATACACTGTTTTAAAGTTTTGAGTCAGTAAACTGTTTATAAACATAAAGGTGAAATGGATAAAAATGTTAGAATTGGACAGAAAAGTTCACCAATCTGCAGTTTAATTTTTTTTATTAGTCTGGTACTGACTTTTTTCCAAAGCCATGTTCTGGCTTAGAGATGGGACTTCGGTGGTACTGCAGCAATGCCTTGGGTTATTGTGTATAGGTATAGTGTACTTACAAGACTTAGCCATGATATCTTCAGTCTTCTAGTGTCTTTCAGTTGCCCTATACTTTTGTGGGGTTTTTCCCTGGTTTCTGCTGAAGCACCGTTAAAGTAATAGAGCTGTAGTTGCATTCCAAAACTTAAAACTTCTGTATTTTTTATTCAGCATTAGAGCAAACCTCCTCCCATGTAATAAAGTGTGTTTTCTATGTTTTCTAAAGGTACTTTATCCTGTACCTTACAGATCAAGGAAGGTTACAGAAACATTTCAAGAATAATTTTTAAGTAGGAAAAAGATGTGGGAAGGAAAGATTGCACTTTCTCCCCTAACATGTTGTTTATGTCCGATTAGGGTATATTAGTTTACCTGCTGGACACCTCAGTTTTCCAACAGGAGTAGAGATGTCATTTTACACACAAGCGTGCACTTAATGCACATAGCATTTTTTAATAGATTTTTAATTACATTCTGTTCTTAGTGTTTTGGTTTTTTTTTTTCTTCTTTACTTTAATTTAGATACTCTGCCTGCTCATGGAAGATCCAACTTTAGAGATGAAAGGTCTAGTAAAACATATGAAAGGTTACAAAAAAAATTAAAAGATCGTCATGGAACTCAGAAGGATAAGTTAAACAGTC
The DNA here is from genome assembly GCF_000690835.1 of Fulmarus glacialis. NCBI lineage: Eukaryota > Metazoa > Chordata > Aves > Procellariiformes > Procellariidae > Fulmarus > Fulmarus glacialis. The sequence goes on from NW_009194341.1 coordinate 12,038, forward strand.
CTCCATCGTCTCCTCAGAAATGTCATTCTCCTATAAGTGAACATAATGGACTTACAAAAGGACAGGATGCAGCTGGTATAAGCACAGGTTCTACCAAAAGCAAGTCTTTGAGTAAAGGAAAAAGCAATTCTCAGACAGACATAGAAGTAGAAGGTAAGTGTTAACAAAAATTTTTTTTATATATATATATAAAATATATATATA
>NW_009194342.1:0-6301 GCF_000690835.1 Fulmarus glacialis
CGCTTTTCCCTGCTTCTAATGTCCTCCTTCTGTTTTGGGGCAGTTATCTGTCCACTGAAGTAAATGCAACTTTCCAGAAATCACAACACACTGAATAATTCCTCAGTTATGGCACAGCCAGCTGATTTGTAACGCTGTATGTTCATACTTATTTCAAATAGCTGTTAAAACAGAGCACTGCATACCCACATCTCTCTTCAGCAGTACTTAACAAATCAGTTCCCCATAAATCACTGTGCTCTTCACTGAAGAGTTGCTGCTCCAATGCGCACAGAGAAAGTCAGTCCTGTGCCACAGAAATAGCTGAAATACTGGCATTCACTTCAGCGAAGTCTGTTTATAACTGAGAGTGTTATAGTGTCCACAGCTTGGATCTCGACTAGCCATCTCTGCTTGTAAAAGTTGTCATCGCTTCTTTCTACAACAGAGAGCAACACGGAGCAAGGCTCTGCATATGGACGTGCATATGTACATGGTATTGCACTTGCCTCCATTTAAAAATGAGTTTCAGGGTGGAGGAATATTTCCTCCCAATGATATTGTTGTGCTCTTAGAAACTGTATCTAAACTACTGTGCCAAAAAACCTCAATAATTTTATACAAATGAAGCCTAGCAAATACTGTACTTTCCTGTAATGTGTATGCCTAAAAGAAGACTGAATGATGATGATTTCACTGTGTCAGGAGACATAATCGTACAACTAGACCTTAAAATAGCAGTAAATCTAGCTCTAGAAGGAGATGGTAAGAGTAACTGTAATCAATGTGCTACTTTATAAAAATGAATATTTGCGTTACGATAAGTTTGAACTAATTCCTGTGTGTGTAAGTGTAGGTACAACTTGTAGCCCATAGTCGTTTTGTTTATAGTCCAGAGCATGTGTTTGGATGTAGGTTCCATATTCTGCAACAGAATAACTACTCTCTCTGAGAGCTGATGGGGCTGGGGAAGGGGAAAGCAAGCTCAATATGCGGCAAGGAAGATTTAGCCTCTGCAGAAATGCTGGATTCTACTAGACAGTGTAATCAATGAAAGGATTTAGGAGAAAGAGCCTATGGAGCTCTTTAAAGCACAAAAAAGGGACATTTATCTGCATTATGTCCCTTGCTGCAGTTCACATTTTCAGCTGGCTCAGTGTCAATAGCAGCTTATGATTCTGTTAGCTTTACACAGGGAGAAATCATACCTAGATGATAGATGTCACTTGTGGATTTTTCTTTGTCTTTTTTTCCATGCACTCAGTCTGCAGTGTATTAGCAGGTTATTCTCTTGTAATATTGAAAGATGCATAGGAAATGTAACAGAGGTTGTTGGTAAATAGCTATATATTCAATTTACAAACAGTTCTGAGTAGTTTAGCATTCTCATGGCTTCTGCTTATGGCATTAAATTGAGGTGAACAAATGGATGGCATGAACTCAATGAAAGAAAAAATTGTGTGATTTTAATGGCTGAGGTACAGACGGGATACGTCAGACTGGTAACTCCTAGGATAGCAGATCACGCTCTCCTGTCATGGTACGGTGTGATTTCAGAAATGGGTTTTAAACAGGAGGTATTTGGTATTCTGTGTTTTAGCAGGTTGGTCTTTCCTATATATACCTGAACTAAGTAGATAAGCTTCGTAGATGTTTGATTCAAACAATGTTTTCTCTGTTTACCTTTCCACATTCATGCCCCTTAGCCTGAGTTTTTGTTGAGCCGAGGAACCTGAAGTTAAGTTATGCCAAAGCACACACTTGCTCTGCCAGTCACATTTCTGTAATGTAAATACAGACAGATAACTTACGAAAGATCAGACAGGAAAGGGTTTGTGTACTGTGAGTACTGCACCAAGCAACATAATAGTGTGGTGTTCACCTAGTCTAGGCCTGTTTCAGGTAACTGTTTGTTAATTGCCCATGACTGGATGTAGTTGTCTGGCGATCTTTCCAGGTGCTGTCTGAAATTAACTCTATTTACTATTTTGACTTATATCAGGGAAGCATATAGGTATATGGTCATTTTAGAAGTTAACAGTGACAATATAGCAATGTGCTCTGTGTTTGAAGTGTCAAATTTGTCCAACTTCTTTAGGGAAATTAAGGAGAAGAGTTTGAGAGTGTGGCATAGGACTGCAAGCATACCTAGTATCACTGGTACTGTGCTTTGTACCTGAAGAGCAAGTTTCCACTCCTTTTCTCTTTCCTTTATGCCCAACAAAAAGAAACACATTATGAGGATGACCAAAGACAAGATCAGACTGCAACTGCCATTCTCTAATCTGTTCAGTGGCGTGGAGCTGCTGTGTCCTCTGTACCCTACCAAGGGTTACTCCTCTTTTCATGATGAGCAGTCATCTCAATTCTACCTGATCCTAAGAGTCTGTTGTGGGGAAAGGGAGTAGAAAGTGACTTTATGGACTTCCTCCCCATCTCTTGAAAACCACTGGATACTTCAGAGAAGGTGCTTCTATCGACACCCATTACATTTCTTCAGACATTCAAGAATATGTGGGAAATCATGAATATAAAAATTATTGTCAATCATATATAAGAAATACCTGCTCTTGGGCTGATAGAAGTATGGAGTCTTCAGTTGCTGGTCATCATAGCAGCAAGAATGTTTGTAGAATAGCGGCATGCAGGAGAAGTGTGCTGGTTTGCCAACACTTGGAAAATACCCCAAGAGTTAAGTCTCCAGTGCTGATTACATGTGTTTAGTATGATTTTTAACAATCTCTGTTTTCACACATTTCAGCAACAGTGTGAGAATATTCTAGTTGTAGGGATTTCTGCAAAGGATTAAAAAAAGAAAAATCTTCAATATGTTTTAGGGACTTGTTTCAAAATATAAATCACTTTTTGTCCTTTTATAGGCATGCCCATCATGGTCCTTATCTGAATTCTGGGGACTTGAACTTATTCCTGTAAGCAGTAATCATAGTGCTGGTTTCTACTGAATTTGCTTCTCATGGACTGAGTTGATCAGTTTAAGGAAGGCCTTTGCATAATTTTGGTTTCGTCTTTATGTACACAACCTGTAAAGAACACAGCTGGGCAACTACTGTATACTTTGCCAGCATGCACTGAAAATGTTGGAGCCTCTCTTCGGGTTTGGTGCTGTTTCTCAGACTTCAGCTTCTTGCAGCAATGACTGGCTTCATTGCTGATTCATATGGAGATGTAGCAGTCTGTTTTGTAATGCTGACTTGAAATTGAAACTATAATATACACCGGACACAGTTTCCCATAAGAAAAATAAATAAAACATCTTTTTTCCTTTCCAGGCACTATTAAAAAAAAATAATCAATATAACTCTTTGTAAAGTTATTATAAGATCTATTAAAGACAGCAGCTTTGTTTGAAATGGCTAGAGTGTATCTTCATTAGTTCTGCTATTTGTTGTTCTTAGGTATGACTTTGTTTTCCAGCTGACAGAAGTCAGAAAAGGATTTGCACTCCAATTATAGTTTGTTAGTATTTGAGGTGTTTATAATCATATCACAGAACTCAAAACCAGAGGTGGCTAACATCTACAGAGTGACTGCAGAGATCTGCTCCAAGTCCAGGTGTTTCTTTAAGTTCAGTGAGCTGGAAGCTTCTTTTTCCCTACATGTTTTATCCATATCCGAGCACCAAGTCTGAGACAACACTATGGAGAGCATCCAGAGAAATTTGGAAGGGCAGCTTTTCCCTCTCTGGAACTCTAAACCCAGCTATTGCTTGTGGACTGCTGTTGTGCCCTTATTGGCCTTTTTGGCTCTACCTTAAGGTGGGAGCAAGCACAAGACCACTGGACCACTATGACAGTGGGTTTTGAGGTGCTGTTGCGTCACTGCTGTGGAGTCTGGAGCTGTGACACGACACATAAACATGCCCAAGTGTGCTCACTTCCATTTCTGCAAACCCATGCAGATCTTTACATCTTAAATAGCCATGTCAGCAGGAGCTGGTCTCTGTTCGGTGTCTTAATGAAAATACTAACGTGGCAATTCATAATCCTTTTAATCAGTCACTGCTCAGGGGTGGAGTGTGTCTGTGTTGGGGGAACTTAACAATAAAACAGGTTTTCCTCTTAGTAAACTATGTTTAAGTAGACTATGCAATGACTTTTCTGATTCATGTCCTTGAATAATACTTTCAAAACCTTACTTTTAAAAGTACCCATAATGTTAATGCCTTCTGAAAACTCTATTGGCCAGGGGAGCTGATAAAAGAAGCAAGCAGCTTCACTGATGTGGTGTGGTACTTGGCTTTTCCCCAAAATGTAAGTTAAATTTTGTGTGTCTTGAGTTGTCTTACCATGAGCTATGAGTGACTGACTGCAGGATGGTGGACAGCTCTTTCAAGTGAGTCTTCTAGACTTCACTGTAAATTTTGACATGAGGTTTAGAGCAACATACAGAATCTGAGATTAAGGGTGTATTAATCCTCTTAAAAGTGGTTGAAGCTTCATGTAGCTCAAATGACTTCCTATTTAACTTGCATAGGCCTTGAGAATGGTAAAATCAGTCTAATTCCTGGAGTCCAGGAATCAGTTAAATCAGTCTGTCAATACACATGATAAAATCTGGTTTATTCATGTATTGAACCTCTCCTGGGCCCTTTTCAACATGTGGCATGGGAAAGTTGCTGAACTGTCACCTGGAGTGCATATGTCTTAAATGACTGCAGAATCACATTCAATATGAGGGGGGCTTTGCCGTTTTTCAATTATATCTTCTTACTAATGTTGTTTTCCTCTCTTTTTCAATTATAGTCTCTAGTTTCTAATGTACTCGCTGCCTGGATTCCCAGGTAAGTTTGTGGATTTAGTTTAGTTTCCATGGTGAATTAGATGGATCTTCCTGGACTGTAGCCAGAAGACACCTGCAAAGATTTTTCACCATCTGAACTTCTTAGTCCCTCTGTTATTGTGACAGTTTGTCTGCCATGGTATCCAGAATTTTTCACTTGTGATGATAAAGAGCTTCAGTTCAGGGCTCCAGCTGGTTCCTTTTGTCAGGTTCATAGCATAGGCAATGCACTTAACCCAGCTATTCAACTATCATATTTGAGAACAGTTTTGCTGAATGAAACAACAGCAATGCTTCAACCCCTGATTAGGCCGCTATGTTGTAATGCTAATGTTTCTCTAACCAGGCTGGTTCCTAGCAGGCTCTCTTGGGCCAGCCTCACTGTGTCTTTTATCTTTTATATTAAATCTAGGACATAGTGTGGTGTCGAGGACTGATAGTTATAGTCAGGCTTTATCAGGTTTAGGATGTCTCTGTCTTGGTGGTTACAGAGAAATGTGTCCAGGGAGAAGCATGTGGAGATTGGTAGCAATCCCCATAGTTAAATAAGGCAGACAGCAGCTGCTGGTCTAGGTTTTTGTGTCATGGCTGATGTGTTTTTTCAGCATCTGCTGTCGAGTCTGGTTTAATCATTGGACCAGATCATGTGTTTGAAATGGTAAACTGGAGCTTTCAGCAACTTGATCCACGTAAACTATAAAGTTCATGCCTGGGTTTTGTTGTGAAACTAGCGCCTTCATTGTCTGGCTTTCTTCTTGGATGTTACCAACTGGAAAAAAATGTTTCTGTCAGCTATTACCTTGGCATGTAAGGATGAGATGTAAGGATAGGGCCTCAGCGTAATGGGAGATGCTGTTTGTTATTGTACAGAGAGTCTGATATTCTGCTAAGTTCTTCTTGAACAGACTTGTATCCATGCTCATTTTCTCAAAGGGAATGAGAATGGTAAGTGGGATTAGAGGGATTCAGGGAACTTTCCTAAAGTCAGTCATTGGTAGTTGAGGCTGTACAGGGAGAAACTCTATATATCCTTGTAGAACGCTATACTGTTGAAGTAGATGGGGCTTGTTTCATCTCCAGGCCTCGGCAGTGTAAATGTTGTAGTTTTTCGTGTGTTCTTGTGATTTCTGGGATTTGAGAAGCACTGTCTTTTGGATCCTTTTTGGCTGTCAGCAAGAAGTCAGAGCTAAGGACTTGCCCATTCATCTTTACTGTTCTGGAATTTCCACTGGCAGGTCCTAGTGGATCAATGCTGTCTGTGCTAGGGCTTCCTTTTCTTCATTCTACCTGAGACCTTATCTCTGCTATGAACTGGTTTAGGATCTTGCCCTGGCAATTGTATCACTGGCTTCTGCGCCTATTATGACTGAGGAGGTTTTTTCCCCTTGTGTTGTAAGTGGGATTTGTGTCACACAGGATCAGGGGAAAAAAATTGTATTGGGAGGGACCTCTGAAAGTCTCTAGTCATGGGACCACTCTGCAAATAACTTTATCTGAGAAGGACATGTGGGCACAACTTACA
>NW_009194343.1:0-3275 GCF_000690835.1 Fulmarus glacialis
AATTTAAATAGCTATTTATTCTAAAAAAAAATACACTGACCTGGGGTTATTTCTAGAAATTTTCTAAGGGGGTACAAAGTATTGCTGAAACAGAAAATTTAACCAGCCTAATACTTAAGAGGCTGACGTGATCTTAAATTGAACAAGGACTCTTAGTACATCATCCTTATATGTGATGTAGGGTGTTACTGCTGTTAGGGAGCTGCATAGTACCATGAAACTATAGGAGGTTTATTCTCTGCTTGATGTCAGAAAATTACAGATATCAAGTGTATATACATTATACATACATCAAATATATGCTGTAGGGATAAGATCCGGATGATTTGTCATTATAATAAATGTGAGTTGTCAGACTTCCTCTCAGCCTTTTGAGGCTTCTAATACCAGGTGAATTGGTGATGTTCCATTCTTTTCCTAAATATACAATTATTCCCATCATTCACAGAAAGAAAAAACCAAGCATCTCAGGCTTCATAACAATCAACAGTTAAATCATCACTACATTGTCTTCTGAATCATAGAGCTCTGTTGCCAGGTCAGATAAACTATTCTAGCTATTTCATATCGTAAGTACTATGCATAAGTGCTAGCGTCTGTATTTTTTCCTACCAGAGAGATGTCAGTATCTAGGAAGGCAAGTGAAGCACCTGCAAATAATTGTTTCCTTAAAAAAACCCAAACAAACAAAAAAAAACCAAAACCTGCAATGAAGGAGAGATATTTACTCTATATTTTTACTTTTGATATTACAAATATAGTTCAGTTTTAATATAGGGTGTAATTAGTGGAGCTTTTTGCCCTTACAGGACTTTCTTTGTTTCTCAGTAACAGCTGTTTCACAACAGCAGTTGCAAAAACTATCAGCAGTTTACAAATTAAATGTTTCACAACAGCTTTGCAAACAACCCCTTTCATATTATTCGTGAATCTTCCCAACATGAAGTTTTGAGGTACAGATGACAGAATAAAACAAACAACAAAAAATCAAAGGCTACTTCATTGGTTTTGCGATGCATTTTAAGATATGATATCATGAAAGCCTCCATCTTACACACAAAAAAATAAAGTTGTGGAGTTTCTAGCAGCCTGGAAATGTGTCAGTAAATGTTTCAGATACCAAAACTGCTAATAATGTCTGTTTCTTTCTCATTGTATGGATAACAGCTGCCATGTGAGGCAACAGGAACAACATGGAGTGCTCCTTTTTGCATTTAGAGCATGACTAGACAATTGAGGAAAGCAGCTGATGGCATATGCACTGAAGATGCAGCTGACGATGCGTGGCATTTCATTTCAGCCTTTGTCCTGATGAGTTTTTGACTAGTCTGTTGAGAAAGCAACCCTGTCCAACCTTCATTTTAATTCTGAACTTAATGAGTTGTCTGGGGATTGTATGAGAAAGCCAGAAGGACCTAGATGAAAAGTAGAATGAATAAAGTCACCGTGAGTCTTTTCTCTTAAATAAGTTTGAATCTATTAACAGCCATTTTCTCAGTGCTATGTCTTGGTCTTTTGCACATCTTAAACTATGCTATTTGTCAGTGTAGGGCGTAAACCTTACTTACGTATCCTCAACTCCCAAATGTAATATTGTTTTCTAAAATATGTGGGTGACTTTAATCGAACCAGTTTAAAGGAAAAAATACAAAGTACCTTCATAATGGTAGCCATATAATAACTTAAGTATAATAATTACATTTTAAAGTTATTCTGATGATGGTAAAGTTTTCCATTTAAATGTAAAGCTTGACAGGAAAATAATCCAGAACTAGCTTTGACTTCATGTGCTCTCTTCCTGATGTCAGTGTGTTTTCTAAAGCAAAGGCTTCAGAAAGTGTCAGGTAGGTTCGCAGGGCTGAGATCATACATGGCATAGCTATAATACTGTTGACTTTTGTGAATTGAGTGTACATAATAAAATTTAAAACATAAATGCTAACTAACTTGAACACAACATCTTTAGGCTTATCAGAATGCATTTTAGAAGCAGAAATGCTAAGGAAAACAGAGTTCTGTAAAAACACTGTAATTATTGAATGAAGGTATTTCTAAGCTTCATCTGTTTACTTTTGTTCTTTGAAATGTGGTAGTCCAGGTATGTACTGTACTGATTTCTCTTGCTGCACTGTGCTCTTTCCATTAGAAGCAACTGTTTGTAGCTATCCAGAAAAGGAAGGCTTCAATAAGGAAGTGAGCAATATAAAATACTTACGAAATTAACTTATGCAGGTAAGAATGTGACCGGGAGGATTGTAAATTATGCCAGATTCAGCGGGAGTACTGAAAAACACCTTTAAATTTTTAGTTTAAAGACCTCATTTCATTTTTGAAGTTAGGTTTACAATTTTAGTGCTAGCTAAAATTTAGGAAAATCCTTGTTGCAAAATCCATCTGTGATTCTTTCTCTGTATAATCCAAGCTAGTCTTATGCATAACTTGTTGGTTATATCTTCACTTCATGTTCCATAATGTTGTTTCATTAAAAATATACACATACATGCAACAAAGAAGGAGGTTCTGCAGCTTTGTGAATGTAATTGCAAGAAAGGCATGCAAGAGCATCATTATTGTTAGTAAAAGTATTGCATACTGTAATTTTGAAGGTTTTCTGTCAGGCAGTTAAAACGAAACTAGAAAGTCTTAATGAGTAACCACTGAAGCCAGTGATGCGATCATCAACAAACAGACTGATAAGATGTCAGTTAGTACAGGATATAATTTCTTTTTTTTCTAGTTTAATACTAATCTTGACAAGAGGATTCAGTAGAGCAGAATTAAAAGTTCGGACAGTTTTGTGCTTAAAAATATCTCAATATATTTGAAAAAATATTTGAACTGTGCAGGAAGCCTAAGTCATATATTACTAGACTTAGGAGTGAAAGCCTTTTATGGAAGTGGTAGAGAGAGTGTAATCCTTTGTTTTTAATCATAAGCAGACAGTAGGATATTGCTAAGCATATCTCTATTTTACATCTAAACTTTTCATCCTTATTCTAAAAAGGACAAAAAAGGTGCAAACAAAAAGCCTAAAATATTCAAAAAAGCTTTATATTTGATCTTACCCACAACAACTGTAAAACCTTTATTGTCTAGCACTGTTTCACACAGGACTAATAACTGTTCCATAATAGGTGTAACTCTGTAGTTACAGTCTCATATCCTCATGCGTTATTCTGAGTGCTCTTTGGCAGTCTGGTTCTTTTATATTATAGAATTATTGTTTAAAAAAACAAAAAAGATTTAAGGGTCATAGAATCATAGAATCATTAAGG
>NW_009194344.1:0-3018 GCF_000690835.1 Fulmarus glacialis
GGAGGGAGGGACAGTGTTCACCCCCGCGAGGGGCTTTTGGGGGGGTTGTTTGCCTCGAGGCTGCCGGAGACCTCACCCTGGGCTGGGGGACTTTGCTTCTTAAATCCTCCCGTGACGGAGTGTCGTCTGCTGAGCTCCTCAGCTCTTGGTGTACGTGGTTTTTTTGTTCTGTTTTGGTTTCTTTAACAGAAAAAAAAATGTAACAGGCGCCTCCCCGGTCTGCCTGCTCATGAAAATGGACGTGAAGATACGATCTGACTTTTTCACCGGTGTCTGCGGCCTGAGTGCTTTCTTCAACCACCGGTGAATCCTGTGGAGGCACCATTTCTCTCTCGGGCCTCCTCCAATCTCTTACTCATTTTTAAACCAGAGGTTATTTTGGGCCGTGCTGGGTCAGGCCACAGCAGGGTGCAGCAGGGCCCGGCAGAGGAGGGGGCGCAGGCAATGCCACCCCCACCTCCGCCTGAGCTGCAGCCTGCGCTTGGGTGTTCAATGCAGTCTTTGAGGCGTCTTCCCCATGAATTTTATCAAATTGCTTTCTGAACGTGTTTAAACTGCCAGTCCCTGCAGCCTCCTGCTGCCACCAGGTTAATTTGGTGTCCCCAGGTTGTTTTTTGGCTGGAAAAGCAGTGAAAATCACTGTTTGTGTGCTTTTGCCATGGTTTTTTTTGCCATGAGTTTCAGAGATCTGTCGCTCCCACCTCCTCAGTGGCGTCTCTCCTGGCTCAGGAGATGTTTGGTGCCTTGGATCATCCCGCTTGGTTTTCTCTCAGCATTTGATACTTTGCAGTTCATTTTCCTATTGCATTCCCATAATTGCGATATTTTTATTGGGCTGTTCCCCCAGAATCCAGCAGTTTATGAGGCTGTTTCCAGCGGTGCCTCAGGGCGGCCTGAGCCTGGGCGGAGGATGGAGACGGGCTGGGAGAAGACGAAGCGAAGCGTAGGCTCCAAAGCGTTTTGCTCCGTGCAGTGTTTGCTACTTATCCCGCTGACTAGTACAGCTTTCTCTTTTCCATTGCTCTATGCTTTATTTCTTCTATTTTAAATAAAAAGCTCACAGGACTTGGGGACCATCTTTCCCTCCTGTGTTTACACCGCAGCAGGATTGAGAGTTGATGGAGCTATAATCCTGCTCCTCCTATAAATATCAGTCGCCACTTTTCTTCCCCAAAAAGGTTGGCAGTAGGTGGCTAAAGGTTTTGTACTCCGTTCTGGGTTATTTAACATATTTATTAACCCGCGTACAGAGTGAGTTGCTATTTGCAGATGGCATGTTATTTATTTAAATGATTAATTATTTACATGTTATTTAGGTTGACTCCAGTCCAAAGAGGACTTTGAAAAGCTTTAGAGAAACTGGAGCCAAAACGATGGAAGCAATGATGAGAAATGAAATTTGGTGTTTCACTATAAAACACAGGTGATGATATCATACGCCTCAGGAGATACAAAGTGATACAGCCTACGCCGATGGGTCAAAAAAGAGCGCAGGACATAATCACATCTATCTTCATGAGTGCTTCTATTCGCTCCTCTTCTGTGCCCAGAAAATAATAATAAAAGAAATAAATTAGAAAGGCAAGTGTGGCGGGAGGCCACTGAGAGAATGGGGCCTATGAAAAAGGGGGACTGCCTTGTGCCCCATCTTACCGGCGGTGGCAGAAGCTCCCGGCGTGACACACGTGGGAGGGCTGGGACGGAGCGAGAGGTTGCACAAGCCCCACGTGGGCGTGCTTTGCTTGTGTTGCCCCGAGATGTGTAAGGAGCTGGAGAGAAAAAGACCCTTGAACCATGAGAAAAACAACTTTTCAGTGTGATTTGAAAACCACGACAGTGTCAGTTTATGGAGGCCATTTATTCGACTTCCTATAAAACAGGAAAACCTACGAAGAAGTTGTTCTGCGGGGGTCCCTCCACCTTTCGTGGGGGCTGGTGCCTTACAGCCACGGAGGTTTTTTTCCCTTGGCACTGCTACAGGCATCACGCCCCTGAGCCAAGACTGCAGCGTAGTGGTGGGGGGAACAAGGGGATTTTTTTGAGACACATTTTGAAAGCTCCACTTTTATTCCGCAGTGGTTAGAAAATCCCCAGACAGACTCAGGAGGAAGGGGTGATGTCCCATTTGGAAACTAGGATTCTATTAATTGGGTTTGTCCTGTTTGCGTTCACAGTGGAGGGATGCTTCAGGAAAACCTTGGGGGCTGTTGAAACAGGGATCGATGCTAGTACATCTTAACATTGTGGCATTTTATTTTGTTGCTTTTTTTTGTTACTTTTGTCATTTTCAAATTTGTAATCAAATCTTTTAACTTTGCTACAATTAAATTTTCCCCTTTGGCTTGTCTGGAGCTAAGAGGGATCTTGGATAGCTGCAGCAAACACAAAAACGATGGTATCTCTAGAAACTGTGCCTGAATGAAGGAGCTGTGCAGATTAAACATTTCCGATGCTTGTGCTGAATGACAAATGTCACTTTGGGGGTGGAAGAGTCAAGTGGCAAGACCGGGAGGAAAGCCTGACCTGGCTTATGTTTTCTTGCAGCCCCGTGGCAGGTAGCAGCTTCAGGAAATCCTATTTGCTCACACAAGGGCCAGCTCAAGAGGAGCTGGATGTTGTTAAGACAGGAGAGGTCCAGAAAGTGATGGGAAGAGGGCCTGGGAAAGCTCCTAGAACGATGTGCTCCCTGTGTCATCGTAAAACTCCAGGGAGGAAGGCGGTGGTATTAACACGTGAAATTGCAGCAAAAAGGAAATACTTTCTCATGCAACCTGCAGTTGTTTTTCTTGCAACTTGCAATTAAACTGTCACAGGCAGGAGGCCATAAGGCTGCGGGTACACAACTCGAACGCTGGACCTCCACATGGGTGACCAGGACTTCCCCGTTACCGCCAGTCCCGGCTGGTGCGAGGGAAAAGGAGAGGACACCCCGTTCTGCTGCACGGGGAAGGGCTGCATTTCCACCCGCCCCTCCGGCTCCGCGGGAGAGGAGCGGGACGGGACAGCCCGGCAGCGAGG
>NW_009194345.1:0-26531 GCF_000690835.1 Fulmarus glacialis
GTGGTAGGCATGGCCGGCGCTACAGCCCCACATGGCCGTCAGGTTGCCATGGGCCCCCTCGGAAAGCAGGTGCTTGAGGTTGGGGATGAGGCTGCAGATGGTCCCATGGCTGTGGGCCCAGCTCACCAGCTTGGAGAGGTTTTCGGAGGAGGTGTGAAGGCAGTCCTCCATGGTACAGGATCAAGAGCGCCTCGCCACTGGGAAGTCAGCTGAAGATGTGGTTCAGATCACAGGGTCCTGACACTCACAGTCGCGTGTTGCCAGGCTCATGCTTGCTGCTCGCCTGCAAACAGAGAGCAAAATCCCGCTCTTCAGCACTCCCAAAGCAAGACCACGTTTGCATGGGCAAGTGAAACATTCGTAAGCTCAGCTAAACCCATTTCACTCTCATTGCATGCGTTCCAAAGCATGTTTCTCAAAACAGCACCTGCTTTTAAGCAGCCTCATTCCTCATTCTGCCTGCAAAAAATCTGCCTTTAAACCCAGGGAAGGAGTATCCCTGCAATACACAACTAAAATAAGATAAAACAGCTTTTTAAACAAGTCGGTTCAGATCTGTGGCAATATGATTTGAAGCTTAAATCTCTGACAAAATGCAAATGCAGCCAAAAAGATGGTGATTGTGTCTTCATACTTAGGAAATGAAAATTAAATAAAATCTTAAAACATACAATTAATCTTGAACATCAGGACGGCAATCAAGCACCAACTCAAACACTCCCTCTGCACCTGATGAAACTTTATGACATTTTACGTCATTTATTCACATTTCTCAAAGGTATCAAATATCTCCTTTTCAACTGAATTTGAGTGGCATAAAAATGAAGGCCAGAAACTTTCATTTTCAATATAAGGAAAAAACAAACAAGTTCACCCTTCGCTGTGCTATACTGAGAGTCATCAGTTGTCCAAAGGCTTAAGAGAAGCTTAAGGGACCTGCAAGGTTTAAGTCGTAACCTTCTTTAAGATCTGAGAGTTAACCTTTTGCTTTTTTACTGTAGTGCCTATTTTCCCAGATCTAAATCACAATTCTGTTCCAGACAAACACTTGGCATTTTCATCAGAACTATTTAGACATTTGCAGCACAAGGCATGGACCTCTGGGGCCAAGGTCATGAATCCTACAATATTTCAGGTCAAACATAAAAATACAAAACCTGTCGCATGTTCATCTTCTCCTGCCAGAAAACGCTTCCTGCCCGTATGGTACAGATACTTTCCAGGCAAGGTGTCATCCCACACAAGACTGCAAGCCCTCAACTTCTCAAGACTTCAGCACTAGGACTTTCTAGGAGACCTTGCAGTTGTTTCTCTGATCTGCATTTCTTTTATCACCATAAAAAAGACAATGAAACATGATGCAGGAGATGCTTCATTCGTTTAAGTGGAAAAAATAAAGTCCATTTAAAGATTAACCATTCTTTCAGTAAACAAAGAAGAGCAAGGAATTGTAACATAACTCAGTTAAAAATACTGAAATTGTTTACAGGTAACTTCTTGGACTGTAGCGTTCTTTTTCCTGAGTGGTTCACCAAAGTATCTGGTATCAGAATTCAACAATCTGAGTGGTAAACTTCCGATGGTATATAAGCATGGCTATAAGGTATGTCTGGAATTAATGGTGCGGGGCTTGGTCACTGCTTGACAAACACCAGGGCATTGCTGGGGCTGCGGGCAGGCAGCTGGGACAGCCCCAGCCCCAGGCATTGGGCACTGGACCAACAGACCCAGGCTGAGCTGAAATGGGGCTCCTGGGCCATGGGCAGGGGGTGGGTGGGGGTCCCATGGCAGGCTAGGCAGAGCTATTAAGGCCCATGGGTGCCCTCAGGTCCCTGACAAAAAATTAAGGTTGCAGTGGGAATACTCAGTTTGTATATGTCTGTTGGCCTCTTGTGTCTGCTCTAAATCATCCGTTTAAATCATCAACTGTAGAAGACTGTTCACAGGAACACTCGCTGTTAATTATTTTTTAAATTTTATTTTGCATACAATGTTCTGTATTTCACACACTTCCAGATTTAAGCTGCAGTCAATGCCCATTTTCCTGTTATCCAGGCATTTTAATACTTAACTACTGAAATAACAATCTTTTTTTTTTCTTTTACCACAACCAAATGAGTTAGTCAAATGTCTGTACAATCCTAGAGCAATGATCACATTGAGAAACACGGCACAAACCAGTTTTCATACAGATCCCACTACTGGGATACTACACCCCGCAGAGGTCCGTTTCTGAGGTAGGAAATTATCACCCCCTACTGTAAAGACCCTCAAGGACCTGAAATAGATCAAAGCCAACTGTGAAGCTCTAGCTGTCTTCAACAGGTCCAGGTAACACGGACTCCAGAGGTCTCTAAGAAAGTCAGTGCTTCACAGATGGACCCCAACACATAGCCCTCACCCAGGGTCCTCACTATTATTAATACAGAACTGGACAGTCTCTCTTTCTTTACACCATTGTCTTAGTTTTTAAAATTAAGGTTATTTGAGTTGCTGGAGAAGATCAGTAATAAAAGAGCTCAAACAACTCAGAATTTCATGGTTGCTGGGCACAGGCTGGGCTGAGAATGTTTTAAGGTTACTGCTCAGCTAAATTAATAGAGATTAAATGTACATTTATACTCCTCTAACAATATTCATGTTTCTTATCTTGCCAGCTGTTACCTGCTAGAGGTCACTTTTTCAAACAAGGTATTACATCTCAATACAATTTCAATTTGGTAAATATATATTTTGAATTATTAATTACCTAAGTGGAACTTTTTTCATTAAAGTAATCAAGGGATACCAAACAAACTGCAGCACTGTCAGATGATAGCAAAGTCTGAGCGTCTCTCTTTGTATATACCTGATGACAGAGCATTCACCTCCGGTGACTTTCTCAGACAGCTAAAAGTAACTAGGACCTTCTGCTCATTTCTGCAGGCCTGTTCGGAGGCTCTCCCTAACCTTCTCCCTTTTGCGCTTTGTGAACATGACCTGCAAGACTTGGAGCTCCCGTTGTTCTCATCTCAGTTATACTTTTGTACGGGCAGAAAAGCCCTTTACATTTTTCCGAACTAAAATGCAGCATTGACGCCAATGTTACATCTCATTTTGTTCCCTGTCCTCTCCTACACAGCCTTTTTAGATGCAAAATGAACTGCATCATGGCTTGAAAAGACAGCTACACAGTGGCTAACTGCCCCTGGAGAATGCTTTCCCTAAAATCAACACAAGTTACTACCTCCCTACTCACTTGCTGTTCAAAGTCACCTGCCAGCTAGCCACAGACAACCATGTTTGCTCTGTGCCGAGGGAGGTGAGGAGGCTGTGTTTCAATGGTTTTGCAGCCTGCGTATCCCTGCCCACCCACTCTCGTTCACCAGGCAAAGGGTGGCCTGTGCAAACCAAACTGGAAACAGGATGGACAAGTACTGCCCACAATTCCCTCCATGAGGCCTGCCATAGATCTCTCCTCCCTGCCCAGGCACTGTGCCTTACTGGTGGGGTCAAGAATGGAGCCAGCATGGGACTTTCTAGATATTTTGCAAACTTCTAGGTATTTTTCCAACATCTTTGAAATTAAGCATGACATGGAGGGAAGTCCTGCATAATGGATGAACAGGAAGAAGCACATTTTAGGAAACACAGTAAAAATAGTGCAAGATTCAAGATTATTTTTGCAGTAGCTCAAGCCAGGGTGCATGCACAGAGAACAACTACAGTAAATTCCAGCTTCTATTATTGCCCACATGAAACCTCAGCAATGGTATAGATCTCACAGCATCACCTGCAACACAAAGCTCCTTGCACGACCAGTGTCCCTGTGCAGTATAATAAATGCAGTGGGTCCCCACCTTGCAAGCCTTTTAGGCACTGGAGAAGGCTCCCCTTTTCAAACATACAGCTTTTAAACATCTAAAAGTTGTTTGTTATATTTGATTGTTTGTTTTAAACCTTTTAAAGATACACTGTCAATCTTGACAGGGGTCAAAACCCCCAGGGCATCCGCATTTCTGCTGACTGGTGTATTCAAAGATATGGACATAGAGTGCATCCTGCCACAGAAGAAACATCAAAACGTGGGAGGAGTAACACCATACCCACACAAGGCAAAGAGGACAATCTGGAAAGTGAACAGGGGAAAGGAGGGAGAGCTGTAGTCAGGGCTATAGTCAGAAGCTACATCAGTGCAAACCCTCGGGAAAGCAAGGAGCTGCTCAGTTGCTGCACGACCAGGGATATATCTTGGGAAGGTAGAAAGCCCAGTTTGGTTGAAGAACCATTTTCTGCACAGGGAAATTAAATAAGGTCAACTGCCATGGTCTAGTTTGTTGAAAATCCAAAGACGTCAATTATTCAGAAGCAATATGTCTTTGGTTCGCCAACTGCCACAGAAGTTGACAGTGGCATTTTGGCAGGGAGGGACTTTGCTGTAGAAAGCACAGCAAATTCATCATTATCTGCCTGGTTTCCTGAAGAGGAACCTTGTCTGCTCAGTCAGACAGCATGCTGCTGGTTGACTGTCTGCTCTTGTTTGCTAAAGCACATTTTAAAGATTATATAAGTCATTCATTCAGACTGGCAAGATTCGATAAGATGACTCATGCTTAATAACCTGCTAACATGTATACTCTGAAATCGTACAGTAGCTGGCAAAAACACACTATAGCTTCAGTGTGAATAACACTGGTATTTTAACGGCATTACAGATGGCGAAGCCTTAACCTTCCACAGCATTTTTCTGCAGTTCAGAGCCTAGCAATATCTAATTCAGAGTGAAGCATGTCTAGGTTCTGGAAATTCACTGCAGCTCTCTGCACCCTAAATTATGAATTTGATGTTATGGCTTGTTTAGCTTTTACGACCCCATTTACAACATGTCGCTGTATTGACTAATGTGTACAGAATACATGCTACGCCAGAAAGTGTTATTGTTGGAAAACCATTCCTTGAGATCCGTTAATGCATTAACTGGAAATCTCTTGATTTGGGAAAGGGAATATTTTCTGTATCCAGAACCAGGATTTTTCCACAGGAGATCTACTTGGTGACTAAAGGGTAATGAAGAATAGCAACCTCTAAAGAGCATCCCTCTTCCATGTTCTAGGATGGGACTTGGCTTAGCTAGTTTCATGCAGACAAAATTATTGCTGATTTTACACACAGCAGTAAGAACAGGTCCTTTTTTATGACCCAGAGAAGAAGCACTGACACCAGGCAAGTCCCAGGAGCAACAGCAGTTGGTAGCTGTGGCCACCTTGAACGCTTTCCTCTATCCCATGCAGAGAATGAACGAACACTGGTGGGGAGCAAAGACCTGGCTACCTCAACTACCTCTCCTCCTTTCCGTCCTTGTACATGAGGGTGCTGCAGTGGAGTTTTGGTTAAGGCCTCGTGGGAGGTTCTTCAGGACAATTGGGGAAATCTGTGATGTGGCTGCCCCAGAAAGGAGGCAGCAGTGGTGAGGCTGCAGTGAAGGAGCTGAACGCAAAAAAATGGGATGAAACAGAGGTGCCGTGGGAAGCGTGTGTCCTCCAGCAGCGTCTGCACACTGGAACATGTGTTTGATGGACCTACAGCTCAGGGAAGGTGATGGATGCATTTTTTTGTAAAGAAGGCAAGAAACCTTGCCGGGATCCTATCCTCTCACAGACTCACAGGCAGTTAGCAATAGGTCTAACATTACCCTGGGAAGGAAATCTAAGTCGACACACATTAACTTGCATCACATAAATGTAGTTTGAAATTCTATTATCACTACTGATTATTAGCATTTCAGGAACTTCCACGCTGATTTTTGTTCAAGTGTAGCCATGACTATATTAACCAACTCTTGGGACATGATCGCAAGGCTGATACTACTGAGAATTTTCTAAAAGCCGAAGATTCTCAGGTAGGACTACGATGCAAAAATTACTTTTGTTAATAATAAAAAGCAGTCTTTCTAATGTCACAGCTGTATAAAAACTCTAAAACCTGAATGCTAAAACATTAAAAGACAGGTGTAAAAAAACCTGCATTTACTCATTTTACATAGCATGGATTTCAAACTAATCTTACAACAGCTGAAACCTGACTTTTAAGGGTATTTATGGAGAAGCAATGTTTTATCAGCTTCTACATTCAGAGGTCCCAAACCCTTGTGTGTTGGGCTTTGCTTTCTCATACTAGCAAAAGAAGCTCAGAATGTTTTAAATCGTCTTTGTTTTCAGCCTCTCTGCCCTGGCCAAACTTACTGGGCTGTTACTTCATCACCATCTGAGGGGGAAGCACTGCTTCATTTTGAAAGGTCTTTGTTTTTGTACTTAAAAGTAAGGAAACACAATTGCTAGCTAACAGATTGAGAGCACTGTGAATTAAAGGTTTGGCCATCATGGTGTAAGTATTATCTCATTCAAGATTTTAGCCAATGGACAATATTAGGACTTCTTTTATTATTAGCATTTCTGAAGCCAAATGCTTAACGTTGCTAAAGGACTGAAGTCAACAACAGCAGAAATCCAAGTGTCCATTCATCAGAGAAGGCAGAGCAGTACTGAGGTCCCCACAAGGTCCTGCTGCGGTCCCATAGGCCTCGCTAGCCGTCAATCCAGGATCGCAGGCAGTATTTCTCCTTCCCAAAGTAAGAGGCTGAAGCAAACTCAGGAGGAGCTGCTGCCTCCCCCAGATATTGCTCTCCAAATGCCAGAGGCCCCAGTCATGCAATAGAGCACCCAAAATCATGCCACTGCTAATTACCTTCCCTGCTATCTCCTACGATATTGCTACTAACAATGGAGTTAAAGCTCAGCCTCTTTGCCCCAGTTTTTTAATTTTTTCACTTATATTGCTAAGAATGTCATCAACTTGTCAAAGCACTGGGATGGACAATCACTTATTCAAAATAGGCCAGCAAACCGGAAGAGCTGGGAATAGGTCTGCGCATTTTCTCTAACTTTAGACTTCAGGAGTACAAAACTTCTATGTCAACTCAAATATTATTGAATTTACTTTCTGCTTGGAATAAAGACTATGAAGAAGAAGCAGAGAGGGAGAGAAACAAAGTGTGTAGAAAACAATGACATCTTATAGGCAAGGTATGAATCAACTAGGTGTCCCACTTTACCACAAGGAAAGGGGCAGACCTCCATCTCCGATACAAACTGCACATGGTTCCTTTAGTTAGGAAAACATGCTTTTAATTGAATGTTTTTTCCAGGAAACGAAAGGGTATAAATCACAAAGGAAAGGCTCACAAATTCTGGCAAGTTCCGCAAGCCTGTGAGACAGTTTGGCAATGTCATGTATCCTTAAACTAGAGAATAATTCCTCCAGCTCTGCTCATTTGTCACTGTTTCCTTATCACTTTTGTACAGTCTCCAGCTGGTGTCTTCAAGGGAAAAACAACCTCTCATCTTAACAAAATCACTGACTATTTCCAAATTATGTGAGCTTACACTATTTATTCATGTTTTTAGCTCTGTAAGAACTGATTTAGAAATAAATAGGGATGTATAGTAGGAACAAAACAAAACCTTCATGCTAATTTTCCACCTCCACAATAGGCTCATCCCAAATTTTATATCAATTCAATCATTTATGTGTAGCAAGTGCCTTCCCTTTTGTGTGTTGCAGAGCTTCCGTGCTTATAGCTTGGTCTTTCTGAAGTCAGTAGGAGCTCTGCTGCTGAATAAGCAGGCCAGGGTTTCACCCACAATGAAACACAATTATCATTCCTATCACCAATGAGCAGCACTAAGAATGCTTTCCTGAGATGGAGTTGCAGGGGGAAGTAGAAGAAAAAATAACCACACATCTTTCTGGGCAAGCAGTGCTGTTCTCCATTCAGAAAAATCTCGCCGTTGTCTGTCATACTTGCTCCACGAGACCGCAGCTCCTCCTCAGCTGATGGTAAGTCTTCAGGGAAGACACTCTCCTTGCCAAGCGTGGCACGCCTTCAACTGCAGCTGTCATCACAGCAAGCCCGAGGAAAGCCGCAAAACCTGTTTGCTGGTGAAACTCCTTCAGTTGGCTGAGAAAGAAAAGGATTTGGCTGGGACAGCATTTGGGGGTTTCCTTGCCTTTTTACATGGAAGACTACCACAAGATTATGAGCCTCCCAAGAGCCTGCCTCATTCACAAAATGAAATGATCCATCCATTGACAGCAGAATGGACTGAGGAACAGTTCGGCAGTTCAATCCTTAATCCAAATGTAATGCTACAAGCACCACTGCTTCTATTTTTGTATTTTTCCTCAGCGCCCACTAAACAGGAGCTATGTGAGCCTTGCTCCTGCACAGCATGGCTGAAGAGTCATAGAGGGACCAAAAGAGCACCAAAAGGAGAAGCAGGTGAAAAGGGAGCAGAACAGATAGTGCAGCAAATCTGAGCGATCTGAGCAGGATCTCCTCACCTAAGAACATCTCTTTTCATCCAGATGCATCAATGTCTCAATTTAAGCTTACTCAGACTGACCTGTTCCTCACCCCATTCCCCCCAGCTCACTGTGACTCTTTTGATAACTGCTCAGACACATTAATTCCTTATCATGAATCCTCTAGCAAGCCACCCTGTGCTGCTGCTTCCCAGTCCTGAGCTTCAGTCCTCAGGAATATAGGCCTGATTTGGTTGTCCTCATTTGCAGTAAGTAGGATCATAAGAGAACGGTACAGAAATGCATGGGACTGCTTCTTGCTGAGGAAGGTACCTTCCTTCCAAGGAACGTGTCAGAAAGGAAAGTAAGCCTTCTACAGTTCATGAATGTATCTGCAAAGCTGCTGAGCACCTCCAGCTCCACAGAAGTCAAAGCACTTGGCAGTGCTATACTTCATGTTTTTCATCTTGCGTCCTCCTTGTATATCCCATAAAGGACATGTTCTGCCATGCTTTTCCCAGAAGCTCTGTAGCACTCAGGTAATCCTGTAAAATATTAACCCTCCACACTGCTTAGAACTAAGAATTGCTTAAAACTAAGCAGTGTACACCTGAACCCAGAAAAGTTAGGATTTTGAAAGCACTGAATAGTGTAAACATAGTTATAGTGCTTGAATAGTGTAAACATGGAAGACAGAGAAATCCTGCTTTTTCAATTCAGTATTTAGCAAGCGCACCCCTGAAACTTTCTCTCAAAGCCTCAATGAAACATTACTCATTTTCTTAATGCAGACATTTCTCTCTGTGGTCTGCAGCGAAGACCTGAGAGATGAAATGGACTCTGTACCCTGGCTTGAAAGCTGTGTTTCTTCAGGCTGACAAATGAAAGCAAGTTTTAGCACTAGCAGTTCTGCGGACTTACAGACTATTACATGAACTATCCAATGACCATTGTGTGCCCCCAGGTTAGTGACACAGGCTGAGGGAACTGCAGGGACCTAATATGGAAATAATTTCCCCCTCTACTTACACTCCGTGAGCTGCATTCAGATTCAGTGTTTCACCTCACCAACATGCAATGCTGGGCAGCACTGGTAGCTGCTTGCATCACCAGTGAAATCTCACTCACCTGTCTCATCTCTGCGCAGTCACTATCTCTGCCTCAGCACTCCAGTTCAAGTTGCATCTCCACGTCAGAATTTAATGATAAGCACCCCCTTGCAAAACTGTTTGGGGCTTGTTGGGGGTTTTTTTTGCATATATATGTACCACTGAATGAACACAACTCTGTGCTCAGTGCATATATGTGGATTTATTTCTAGCTATACCTTAGATTCCAAGCCTGGAGAGGGAAAAGGAGTACAAATGAACTTTCAAGTCTTCATTATGTCACCAACCACTTTTCAGAAGGTTGCTCCCATGTAACAGTTTTCGATGGACTTTTAGAAATGGCAGAGTTTTGATGGAGGGAAAACGCAATCGGTTTTAAATGTCCTTGAACTGAACCCACAAGCCAAGTCCTGCATTACTGAACTGCCAAAGCATCAGACTCCTCCTGCAGCTATGATGAATCTAGCCCTGTCTCTCCTCTCTTTAAGCTACTATCAAATTACATTTCAGAATGCTGCCTGCTGCAGTGGCTAAAAATAACCAAATATATATATATTTGTGATCCAAGACACATATATGTTAGGAATGCTTCTATATAAAATAGAACTTTCAAAATAAAAATACACCAGCTGGACCAGTTCAAATCCTGCTTTTAAAAAAATAAATGCTCCATCATCCTAGAGGAAACAATGTTTTACTCACTGTTCACTCCAGTGCTCATTCCTACAATGGTGGAAAGTTCTCCAGAGCAAAAGCGTGGAGAGAGCAAACATTTTAAGTTGCACTCATGGCTTTCTCCACGAGCAACAGTGGAGAAGATGGAGCAAGAATGAAGATCAGGGCAAAATCCATCCTGGATATAAGCCCATGGAAAGTCTTGCAACTACCACTTGTTTGAATTTGGCTCTACCTTCATTTGAGGTTGTAATGGGTCTGACACTGAACTCTTCCACACCGTCAAACCCAATCCGTCTTTTTCATGAAGTGTCTTTCTACAGTCAAAGTCAAAATGAAGGTTTCCAGCTCTGACATTTTTATTACTGCACTGTGGCTCATTCCTTCAAAATACAGGTAGGACCACCGCTGCACAGAAAGAACAGCTGTTGTGATGCAGCCAAACTATCCACTATCAAATTTGTTTAGGAGAGCTTGATCTAATACCCACTGAGGTGAAGACTCCATTGAGCTCAGTGGTCATTCAATCAGGCCCAAACGTCTATTTTATGAATTTGGACTTGCCCAAAGAGTAATGTCACTGCAGCCACTTCCCTGGATGGGTGAATTTTGATCTCTGTTCTTTGGGGAGCCAGAACTGATTCAAATAGGCCTCTACACTCATGTAATTCTTGTATCGTTATCTCTGAGAGATGGCATTTTTTAGCTGAGTCACCAGTCCTTTGATCCCTGTAGTAAGCCAGATTCTCTTGCTTTGAGTTCACATTTTGTCTACCAAAATTTAATATAAAAAAACCAAAACAAAATAAAAAACAGTGATTTACTGTGCTCTGGCTCCAACAACATTTGCTGAGGAATTCAGCATGAGTGGGTAACCCCACATACAGCAGTGCCTGCTCATGAGTTTTTCTCTAAAGCTCTTTCCAGAGCTTTGCAAATCATGTGTAAATATACAAGCTGTGCTCAAACACAGTTATAGAGGTGTGTTACAGCTCTGGAAAACAGACTTTTTGGATCTATTTGGCTTCTGGTCCAGGCTCAGATTTTCACCAGGAATTTCCAACTGTTTGTGAGAGCCCAAAGCCACCCCTGTAGCCTTCAGAGCAGGGCTGAAGCGTGGTAAAGGGGTCAAGCCTCCAGGAAACAAGAATAAGACCTCTTGCTGCATTTCTCTCAATCCAGCATCTCCTTTAAGTGCTGGAAACTCTTAGCTCCACTTCTAATGACTGCAAGCTATGCTTCATACAGGAGCTGGCATCCTCACTCAGAGCAAGCTATGGGGGGTGACAACAGCAACCTGGCTTTCCAGACCAAATGCAACGTGTCCCTGGTTTGCTTTTGCCAAAACTGGGTCTTGCAATAAGCAAGCAGGGACCCTCAGGTACTCTAGTACTCAATGTGGAGCCTCTGGGATAAAAGCTGCTGTGGGATGGAGGCAGAAATGACAGCGACCAGGAACTCTGCGTCCAGCCAACGCTTCAATAGTTAAAGAGCTCTGCTGAAACAGTGCCGGGGTAAAGACTCGTATTCACGATGCCTTTCATGAGCTTTGTCAATAGGACTGTTGACAGCAATGACAGCAACGTCAGGGTAAATATGATGGTGACACCAAGGTACACTGCTATACCATGCAACCAACGGGACAGCTCAGAGGAGTACTTGAGAAGATGCCTGTGCATTAGGATTAGTAAAACGTGGCAGGGAGTTTTACTGCAGCCTCAAGTCAATCTTAGCCATCTCTCATATTTGACTAGCTCTGTATTCAGCAAAGGACATTTTTAAAGAAAGAACACATTTTCTGGTAAATAATTTCTGAAAAGTATGTTGACAATATGATTTTAAAGTGCTGAGTGTTTGAAAAAAGCCTAGCTTTTACTTAGCTACCAGGGGGCTTATGTATCATGGTTTGGTTATTTTGTGTTGTTTATTAAAATTTGTTCCAAAATTGCATCTTTATACCATTTCTCAGGATGACCTGAATATAAAACCGCACTATATCAAAGACGCTAGCATTTGCCTCAGCTTGCAGGTGACAATCATTCTCTAATGGAGATCTCGCACCACACGTTTGGAAAACCTTTAAAATACATAATTTCCTGAGTTTACAGTGAAGTGTGTGTACCCTCTCTAATTTTAGAATTACAATAAGAATGAAGCACACACAGCCTGCAGGCAAGATGTTTTCCCTGGTCTTTCATTCTCCTAGAAATTTTGTTACGAGAAAGTCTGCACGTAATTTACTAAAAAAAACCCAGGAATATTACCATTGGCTTGCGCACAAATTATGAAGACCAAACTCTCTCATCTTCTTAGTGGAAAACCAATGCCTTCAGTTCCAGCCCAGATAACTTAACTATACCATGCTATTCCTCACAAGCAAACACAAGCAGCTTCTGTCGATGAAAGACTTTACTGTGCCAGATTCGGTTTATTATTTTTCATTTGTAGGATTTCTCTCATTTCAGGGTTTTTCTAAACTAAGGGAATTTGGAATAGTGCAACTATGGCAATATTAAAAACATGCATTATTTGGCTAAATAGGGCCAGTGAAACCACATTATTAACCACCTACACAAAACAGAGGGGTGGTTTTCTGGAGAAAATTAGAACAATCACAGCTACTCAACATTTCTGTGTGAGGACAAAATTCCACTTTGTATACCAGAATTTAAGGGTTCAGGTTTCCCCCTTTTTTTTTAAACACAGAGATGGTTTTGGATGTTAAATGATTTTCCAAGGACTTAATTCTCAGCAAGAAAAACATTCTGAAACTGTCTTTACAAGGCATTTTGTGTGGTGTAAGTATCAACAATTATCCTTATCATTAAACTACTGGTATCAGACTGAGGTCCTGCCCTGCGGTTTCTTTTTAAAATCTTAAAAAAAAAAAAAACCACCTTGGAGAAAAGAGTTGCAAGAAAGAACAGACTTGAAAAAAATACAAGAAACATAAAAACAGCAGATTATTCCATGAACAGGCTTGTCTCCAGCTGTGCATAACAGATCACATGCAGCTGAGTCCCTAATAAAGTTCCTAGACAAGACTTTGACGTGATGTAGAAAAAACAGTAATATGAAAGCTGACCTAGAGATGAGCCAGTAAAAGCAAAGATTTGCATTCAAATGTAAGCCAGTCAGAAATATTGGGTAACGTCCTGTAGTCAACAGCCAATGGATAAAAAAATTAGAAATGCTCCACCCAGCTATGCACCAATTTTTCTATTATCTCTGGAAATGTTTCTAGCTGCGTGCCTCTAACATAATATAATTGATCGATTCGGATTATCCTAAAATTTAAACCAAGGTTTAAAACAGATATTACATTTTAAGATTACCGAGATTGGTTCCCTGAAAGTGCCCAAAGAGATCGAAGCCTCATAATGCTGTGCCTCATAATACATAATACAGGTGAGGAGTTGGTGGCAACCCCACAGGGCGAGCAGCCTGACCTGCTGTTGCTCTTGATGGAGTACGCGGGGAGCGGGCCACAGTGCGACATAGAGATCTCAGGGACAGAGCCTACCTAGGCTGTTCTGCATGGCATTTCAAAAGCCTGCAGGTCTGAGTTCAGTGGGTCTGGAGCTACAGAGGCTTAAACGTGTGGACATGGAAAAGGTCCCTTTGACTTTGGCTGGCTCAGTCAACCCAGGCCCCAGTTCTTAGAAGCATTTAAGTAATCAAAAGGATGGACAAGCACTGAGAGGTCTCTGTAGGCATGTAAACATATATAAAATCCAACCCTGATTGTCTAAAAAGCTGTCAAAGCTTTAGACAGGCAAGTTCCAAAGCTTTGGCCAAAAGAGCTAAATTTGTGTTCTCAAGCAAGCACAGTTCTTATTAACATCAGTGCAAGATTTGGCATGTACAACATGGAGATTTCGGGATGGTGCATGACTAAGAAACAGAAAGCCCAGAATATTCATGTTTTACATATAGAGGCACTGGCGGCTGGCACACAAAAGAAGACTTTGGAAGAAGAGCTCTGTCTGCCATGGAGGACTCTCAAGAGCCCTCACTTACTTCCTCTTGGAGATTCAAAAACAGAAATGTAGACTTTGGACAACTGGAGTTCAGAACAACATGCTACTTACACTGCTGAATGTTTGGCAGAGTAACTAAAAATAAGACTCTGTATCATGGGACCAGTGAAAGGGAAGGGGGTGCATAAGAAAAACCATTAATATATTGTTACATATATTGTTACATTGTTGCATTGCATGTCTTCATTAAAGTCTGTTTTTGCTATGCTTCATTAGTACTGGATCTATTGCACCAAATAGATGAGGAAATGTCTTCCAAAATTACCCATTTCTGCTCATCTGTTTATTTCATGATTAGAGTGAGAAATGGCCCTAGACAAAATGCATGCTAGTAAAAACAGCTGAATAAAAATAATTACAAGCAGGATAGTAATTTATTTTAAGGTACACACCTCAAAAGCACACCACTAACCTCCTTCAAGAAATGCATCCAGATAAACTTCTTAGTCTCTCCAAAGATAACAAATATAAATCTTTCCATCTGTGGTACTCCAGACTTTCTCTTCTCTTGCCAATTAAAAGACAGACGATAAACCAAAATATTTCCTAAAACACAGTAGGTTTCAAAGATACCAGAAGATATTTTACTATATCAACTTGACAGTGTTTTCAAGTAATTCTTTCTTGTGGTTGCATTTATTCCAGCCTTTGAATACAGTTAGTAGAAAATATACAGCCATTGCTCATTTAAAAAAAAGAAAAAAAAGAAACCTTTATCCCATAAATATGAGCTGACGTGTCATACACTATAGTCATGCCAGGGACATTGGTATCAATATCTAATTTCTTTTAACTCTCTCCAGATACGAATAACCTATTAGCAATTAATTACAAACACTGGAAAACATGCCAAGAATAACTGAAGATCACAGTCTAGGTAACACAGAGATTTCTAACATAAGTAATTACTAATCTAATTTTTGTAAACATTTTCAGCAAGGACGTGGACAGTTTAGATACCCATTCATGCAACCGTGTCATGGAGTGTATTTGCATTTAAAGCCAGCCAGGTCTCTTACACATAACTGTTTATGCATATTCAGCAGACATCTGGACATGTCTTGTTTGGAGGAATAAAGCAGAACCTAGAAGGGCTATTTTGGAATTATACTGAGGAATGACACAAGCTTTTATTTATAAATTAGAAACCAAACAAAAAGGAGAAAGGGTGAAAAAGAACATGCTGACATTAATACAGGGGCTAAGTGTATTGAACTGCCCTGACCAGCTTTCTTGAATTTCTGCTGATGTTCTTCCAAAAGGACTTCTTTGGCAATGTGCTTGGACAGCTTCATCTCCTCTTCCCTCAGAAAAAGCTGCTCCAGTCAGAGCTGCTGATTATTTACTAGTATGGCAAGTCCAAAACAAAAAAAAATTCTGTATTGTGTATTCTTGTATTAATGCCTTGCACCATTCTTTAGGTGTCTGCAAACACGGCTGGCTTCTTCCAATTGCAAACCGTCACCAGTGAGAGAGAGTTGGTGGGCGGAGCAGTGAAAAATACTACCACCAAACTCAGCAGTGACATTGTTGGTACCTCTCTCTGGATAGCCCTTATTCTGACTTTGCCAAGGCAAGATGTCCTTTCACTCTGCTGCAAATCGCAATATCCATACTCAATCCTGGAGCAACCCAAGAAAGAAGTCAGAGGGACAATTCCGCCCTGCCTCACACCAGATGTAAGCCTTGAGCTGATTTACACCCCTGCTTCACACTGACGGCATTTCACCTTTACCTGCATGCACCTCAAGAGCCACTGTGCCACGTGCAAGACAGGAGAAAACAAGATCCGTCAGATCTGAAGGGCAGTCCCTGTCCTCCCACCCTGCTCCACTTCCACCTGCCCAATTGCAAGTAAAAGGTGCATGCTGGCACCAAAGAGAAGGATGGGAGTTAATACTGAGTGTTATCATTGAAATCACTGAAAAAGTGACAGTTTCCCTGCTACATTCAGCTTCCTAACCCTGCTGATGCTGCCAGTTCAATCTAAGGTTTCAATAGCATTTGTCTACTGAGATTATATTGAAGGGTGAGAGCGAGCTGGCACCTCCAGCCGGAGTCCCACTACATGTACAAAGCCAACAACAATGCTGCAAACCAGCCCTTAGCAACGCAGCCCTCTACGTGGGGACTTCGCTGGTGTGCCAAATGGAAGGGCACATTTCACTTACTGTCCCGCGGCGACACAACATGCCCGTGTCCTGCATAGACAAAAGGTTGGAAGCAATTTCTGACCCACACTTTCCTGTAGTGATAGAAAAAGAAATGCTCCCACACCCAACAGATGAACACACTTAGTCTTGCAGGACAGACACACATGTTTTTTCCTTATGTCATCTACAATATTGACAAGTTGACCTCTCTGCAATCACCTTTTCAAATTTAGCCATTTCGCTAGAGTGGAAACCCAAGTGCTGAAATGCTGCTTCTAATGGGGCACGAATGCTAGCTCTTCTGTAACCATGCCTGTTCGTAACCAAATTACTTACAACAGCCAACGTCCATGAAAACAACTGCACTGAAACAAAGCACTCAAAGGCTTTACAAAACACAGAGGACATCTGAGAAGTTCAGGCATTCCAAATTATATTTGCAAAGGGCATGCTCCACATTAGCAGCTTCATAAAGCTCAGCAGTAGCAAGAGATAAAACTGAACAGCTCTGTTTCCCCTTTAAACATCTTTTATGTCATTGCTCTTAGATCAGGTAAAAACATAAAGTATGGTCTCAAGTTTGGCTCTCAGAGGTGCAGCCACCTTTGATAAAATCAGGTTTCATTTCAAGCTGCACCAACATCACACTACAGTGGAGTCTAACCCTACGGTGGCTAAAGCAAGCAAAACATTCAGGGATGTGAGGGGAAATTTAACCTACTTACTGTCTGCCAGATTGGAACAAACGAACCTAGGAATACTTCTAAACCAGATAGGAACAAAAATAAAGCCTTGCACAGCATTTTAAAAGGCTTATGTTTAGAATAGCTGTGCAGCATGAGAATAAATCTGCCAAAGACAAAAAGGCAAGAAATTAAAATCTCTTGGATGTACACTTTTGAAAGACGATAGATAGGGAAAGGGCAGTCAAAAGATTTCTCTCTCTGCAGCACAGCTGCACAAGTTAAACATTTCATAGCTAAGAGCACTGTGTTTGGTAACTAGCCATTAGAAAAAAGTTATTTAAAGGTAAGGTTGTTCACATTTGGAGTCCAATCCAATAGTTAGAGCACGAAGCGGGGCAGGGGGGGTGGCGAGGACTGGGGGGTACCAGTGTCTGGGACAAATACCTCATTTGGCAGGCAGCATTGGTCCTGTGCCAGAACCAGAAGTGATACTTGAGCCAACCCTGTGAAGATACAAGACATGTAGAAGAAACCCTCTCTCCCATTGCCCTCCAATGCATGGAGACCAGTTCAATGCATGGAGACCAGAGGCAAGGGTGAGAGAGGGAGACGGCACCAGAGACTACCTTGCTGCTAGGCAGGCGGTGCTCGGTGAGACTGGCCTGCTCACCTGCGTGGCTGCAAATGTGGGGTGTTCGTCACTGGAATACGGTGCAAATCCGAACCACAGCCACAGCTGTGCAACATCCCATGTTGGGCTCGGCTAGAGCGGTATTGTTCAGGGATCCCTGGTGTAACTCTGTATTTACTAGTTTCATGCTTTAAAAACAACTAGCTCATTTCTGCTACCTACAGAATATTTTTGATGCCAGGAATGTACAACGTCTATGACACCAGCAGTTAACATTAGGAAAAGACATTAAGAAATGAATGTCAGCAAAAATCCCCCCAAAAAGCCCCCAAACACAGATATATTTTAAACCAATGTTCATGAAGAACACAAGTGGTAATGTTATCACTGGACTAAACTGTTCAGTGAAACAGAGGAACACTGTCACCTGCCTCTGCTTTAACAAGTGCTTCCACAGAAAGTTGAAGACCTTTAATAATTACTATTAAGAAATCCACTCTTTACCGAACTGTTTAACTGAAATACTCACTGCCAGTTTCAGCAAGGCTCACATACGCCTGTAGCTTTCTTAATGCTTACACGTAGCATCTGACTGCCCCAACAATGCTAGTAGTTACACCATTAGGCATAAGGGCAGAGAGAAATATGTGAGGCGTCTAGGCCTGTCCACAGGGACTGACGGAAGGTAAGGCGAAGGTTTCATACCTGGGTCAACTTCATCAGCTCCATGCAGCCCCTGCACCGTCACGGCTCGTGCTGCTGCCATGCATGTCACAGCCAAGTGGGATTCCCAGTTGCCAGTCACATGCCAGATCCTGAGCGATACACAGTGAGAGCACTCACTCGATTTTCCTTCCTCCCCATTCACGCTACACTAAACTCCTTTGTCACTGAGGTTAACACAAGCAAGATGTATTTCACTAGTCTGCAGAGTCTTGAAATCGGGGGGATTTTGGTCAGGGTGCAAGAGGTGGAGCAGCGTGTGCCCTCCACAGCAGAGAGGGAGCAGTTGGGAGCACTCTTGGTGAGCCGTGCATGCACAGATGCCTGTAAAATTAAATTCACAATGCTTGTAAATCTTCTCAAACCACCCTTACCACAGAAAATCAAGGATTGCCCTTTATGGCAGTTTCTAGACAACCTTCTCTGTTAACTGTGAAGAAGAAGCTGGCAACCAGACAGGCCATGGGTTTCATTTACAGCAGCAGAAGTTCCTGAAAAACTGCACTCCACAGCAGACTGCAACCTCCCACACCCAGCCCACTCAATCCCCAGCATGCACTGCAGAGGCCTTTACAAACACAAAACAAACCAGAATAAAATAGGATTTTGTCAGAACACTGTGTCTTGCCCCAGGGTATGCACGGTCATTCTGTCTGTCTGCCCAGGTTACTCCATGCTCCCCTAGCATAACAAACAAATGCATCCCATAAGGAAGAGCAAAAAACCTTTCTGTCGGCAAAATGCAGGCATGTTGCTTTGCATAGGCAAGCCTGGTGGCTTGCACGCTGCAGGTGCAGCAGAGCGCACAAGGTCCACATGCAGCACACAGCAAGCTGCATTTCCTGACGAGCATCAGGCAGCGCTGGTTAGCTCTTCCATTGCCCATTTTTTGCCCTTTTGCTGCCTGCTGCCTAGCTGTAGTGCCTTTCTCCTCAAGGTATCACTGCGTAAGATATGATCCCCCAAAAGACACTGTTGAATATTGTTCCCTTCTCTTACCAAAAAAATCTATTGCTTTGACCCTGTCTGTGGGGAAGGGCGTTTTGTGTCTCACTTCTACCACACTCCCAGCCCTTGCAGACGTGAGAGCCAATAAAGCAACAGGAGCAGGTTACCGCTGAACTGCCAGGACAGCTCATGGTGCTGTCCAGGTGCAGGTTGGGTTGCAATTGTTCATTCATGTCCCCCCTCCTTTATCCTTGTTTTTGCACATGTGTCCTCCATGACACAGCTCAAGAGCATGAACCCAGCAGGGCTCAGCCTGCTCCTGACCTTGGGCATCACCTGGAAGCCAACCGTGGTGGCTCAGGCGCTCGTTAAGATCACAAACCATTCCTGCACCTTCTTTCTTGAGCACTTTTTCCTTCCATCTGGAGAAGTGCAGATTTCATCAGGGCTGCAGCACATGACACTCCTCAGCGGAGCCATGCATTTACCAAAACACATTGCTCATTATTTTTGCCCACCTCTGTAGCTGAGCAAGCATCTCGCACACACTTCCCTTTAAAAGAAGCCATTTTGACATGACTTTGGAGAAGTCAGTAGTGCAGGTGGGAGGGTAGAGGTTATTCTCCCCATTTTGTGCTCCTCTGACCTGTTAGACTGCCAGACCTGCAGTCCCCATTCCTCAGGGACTGGATCACTGGTTTTGCGCTCTGGAAACAACCCTGATTTTGGAGCAATGGGGTGGCAGTGCCGAAGAGGCTGTTCTCCTTTAATGATAAACCTGACACTACTGAGCAAGCTGAAAACCAAGCCATATGATTAGGAAAAAAGCCTAAGAAACAGAGGTCTTGTCCTTGCATCCGGCCTTGTGGAAGGTGGTCTGTTCAAACACAAACCTTTCCAAACTCCGGGGCAGACACATACAGCAGGATTGCACAGCTCGAGCCCAACGCTGCGACGTCCTTCTTTCACCCTCTGGAGCTCTTCCCTTTGCAGGCAGAAAGGAAAACGACTGTACCTGTCAGCGCTCTCGGGCAGAGCAAGGCAACCCCGGCTCATCGCCCCGGAGGTGTGATTCGTCTTGGAGCGCAGTCAGGAGCTCAGTGGTCTCTGACTGCACATAATGCCCTTCAGCAACAAAACACCCTTGAGCCCAGGTCCCTCTGACTCAGTTTCTCCTTCCATAAAGCGGGAGCCACGTTTCTGTAGTGCAAAGGGTAGCGCGCTGTGGACAGCCCACGTGGCCCTCCTTGGGGTCTTCAGGGGCAGCTGGATGGAGAGTGGACAGGACCAAGGCAGACCATTGCTGACCACACCATTTCAGAGGGAACTGTAGTGTCCTCCTAGAGAATCTGATTCAAAACTTCGTTTTCCTTTGAGAAATTTATACCAGAATATGGTAAGCTCTTTCTGGAAGCACCAGTCAGGAGTTATGCAGCTTTCGAGGCAAACTCAAGTTTGAGAGTCCCACCTCATCTCTCACTTAAACAGCACCAAGGTGTGTAATCACCAGCTTATCTGGTGCACCAGATAGCTTCTTCCATCAGTTTATTTCCTACTTGAACGGCTGGAAACTTCCCTGCATTTTTTGTGTGGTTTTCTTCCTTCTCTCG
Source organism: Fulmarus glacialis (assembly GCF_000690835.1). NCBI lineage: Eukaryota > Metazoa > Chordata > Aves > Procellariiformes > Procellariidae > Fulmarus > Fulmarus glacialis. Next base: position 20,916 of record NW_009194345.1, read on the forward strand.
TTCACCATCTAAGGATGTTACTGACATCTGTCTCTTCAGAGCACTCAGGCAAAGTACTTTTTCAAAACTTGAGGCTTTCTTCCCCTTCACAGTATATTCTGATACTGAACTATCCCAAAACTGTCTTCCTGCTGCCTCCTACCCTCAGAGCACAGGAATATTGGTTTCTTACAGCAGTTGATCATAACTGCTGCTTTTCACTGTCTTGAGATAAAATTCTGGGACCGTTGCACACTAGCGGCCACCTACTAATGCAAATCTTGATTTTTAATGACAAAACTACAGCCTTAGCAAAGAAAGCAAATTACCCAGAAAAGCACTAGCAAAGTAGTTGTTTACAAAATAAAAGCTTTTCTGAGCCAACTCTCGTACAGAAAGTCCAGACAGCACCACCCTACCCTTTCCACATGCAGACGCCTATCTGATGCCAGGCAGATGGTGGTAGTATCAGGTGTCTGCTGTACACTTATATCAGATACAATAAATAATACACAACTAATGCAAAATATCGGTTTCATTCTGCTCCTACTTACTTGAGACTGCACTGCATGCATTACCTTATCTCTAGCTGAATGCAACACATCTGCCCAAACCCATCACTGAAGACTGAATTAAATTTCCTTGGCAGTAATATTATTACATATGCAGCATGTTTATCTAGTGCTGTCTTTTCTATTTTCTATCTTAAGTGTCTTGAAAATGTAAAAGAAATTCAATTTGCCGCCTACTCAAATACTTTCTACCAAACAACCTGATGGGTCAAACCATGTGAAAAATGGTAATGCCGTTTTCTTTTGAAACCAGCAAAAGAAATCCCCACACAGCAAAACCAAGACGCTTTCTCAAACAGCATGTCATATCAGAAAAAACAGCCTTCTGAATTCTTTATACTATAATTATAAATACAGCAAAAGTGATACACTTCTATTATTTTTGAGAAAGTATCTTGCACAGGCAGAGCATAATTAAAAGTAGTGCAGCACTTAAAACAAATGCAACCAGATAGGATCACACTTGTCCAACGGTCATGAGGGAAAACTGCTAGACCCCTGATGGCTGTGAGAGTCTGTCAAAGTAGTGATTAAATAGAGAGGAAAGGTGAATCAAGCAGATGAAAATGACCCATATGACTTAATTTACTTGACCGTCAATAAAGCGTCAATAAGACACATCATACCTTAGAGAGCATGTATTAATTCACGTAAAAGCGGTATGCAACGGGAACAGCGGACTTTCCCCCTGTGTGAGAAGGACCTTGCTGTCAGAAGGCTCTGGCATTAGCCATGGGGGCCTGGGTCCAACTCTCCCAGTCGCCAGTTGGCTGGGAGGAGGCTTTTACACCAGACAGCGCTGCAGACCTGTGCTTAACCCGGCCCTCGAAACGCATGTTCCTGGGACATCAGCCCTGGACAAAAAGCCCATGCAAGACTGCATGGGAAACTCACTGCACCTCCAAACTGTGCACTGTGCAAGACGGATAACTCACACAAAACCCAGAGGAACGGTAGGTTCATCCACACGAAAGTCCTGGTCCCTCTGCACAGCCAGGATGTCCCCACCTATTGCCCTCCCCAAGGCTACCAAAGGCTGCCTTGGCTTTCCAGTAAGATTTGTATGGCACCGTCAAGGCAAGCAGGTGTGTCCTTCAAGCCTTCCTACCGACTTGCCAACCCAGCCCCAAAAGCCTGACAATGACATCTGCGGGGGCCAGGGCAAAACGGCATTTGAGCAAGACTCCAGCTCCCTCCTCCACACAGGAGTCTCAAGAGCCACACGCGGATGCTCCTCCATCTCCTCACTGAGAGGCACAATGAAGTCCCTCCTGATGGATGACCTGGGTAGGAAAGGGAACATGCACTGGTCCTCCCAATTTTTTCTGAAGAGCTACAGTCTGCCAAAAAAGCAGGAGAGGAAAAAAAAGACTGGCAACTCCTAATGAAGATCACTGTCCAGTGGCCATCAGTAGAGGAAAAAAGGGCATGGAAAGGATGGATATAATGTAATATTACAAATTTACCCCAGCTGTGCCAATGGGAACAAGAAAACCTGTCTTCCTACACTGCACAGTGCAGGCAAGTAGTGAAATTCACCAGGTGGAGGCAGCCAAGGAAAGACACTGAACAGCTGAGTCTGTATGTGTTCACTCAGACTTTCCGCTTTTCAGTTGTGCCAGGACAGTGGTAGTGCATCAATACTAATGAAGTAAAACACAAAGCAATTTGCTCTGCTCTTACCTTGCTAAAAAGCATATTCCTCCTGCCCAGTGTGAATCTCACAGCCATGGGCAGAATACGGCCACGAGGGGAATTGCTGCGATGAGGGAAATCATCGCCTTCCACTGAAGGAGCAAGAGCGACTTCACCTCCAGAAGGAAAATAAAATCATTGAACCCAAAGGGCAAGCCCTGAGATTTTAAAATACACACACACACACTGGATTCATACCTGTTTCATAAAACCCGCTGAAGTGGTTCCAGGTTTTTGCTTCCCCTATCTTAATCTTCACAGTATTATCCCATGTAAATACTTCTGCACCAGTTAAATGGTCTGTAAACTAAGCTAATCAAACACAGCTGAACAGTTTAATCAGTATCTAGGAGGTCAGCAGAGGTGAAGACAGTTTTAGAGAGGCCTGACTGGAAAGAGGTCACTTAGCTTTACAGAGTTAACTATCCAACAGGAAAGTATTGAATGTTAACACACACACACACAAAAAATTAAATTGCAATGGTTAATAGTGCATATCTTTGCTATATGGCTCCGAGCTGCTATTTCTCTTTGACTCCTGGCTAGACCAAAGCAAATTTTAACCATCCTTATGACACTGTTCAAACGCATACAGCAAACACAGCGCATTAAAGCAGATGCAGCATATTGAAGAGAGCTCAATTAAAGTGTCGAATGTTTCTTGCAAATAAAGGGCCGGGTGAATAACCACCCTCCATATAAATTGCCTGATGCTTTATTCCAGTAATGCTCCACTATCTTGTCGAGCTGTTTCAAAACATGACTTATTTGCTCGGTATAATGTATTCTCTTGCAGTCCAAAAGAAATTGTAAATCCAAATTTTAAGATTTTTAATTTTTTTCTCTGCCAGGCGGCCTTTTTTCTCATACATGTGAATGCATTACAAAGAAGGGCTGCTGTACATTTCCACATTGAAATCAGTCTCATTTTTTCCGAATAGATTATCTAACCAAACAAAAAAGCTAGCTGAAAGAAAAACATATTCACAGACAATTTGGGCAAAAATACAGGAAAAAAAATGCATGGAAGTTAATTATCTACTAAAATTTGCAAGCATTAATTGACTAGTGCTTTTGTTTCTGGGAGGCTCACTCACCTGTGTTTTGCCTAGATTGCACCATAACATCTAATATGTTATAGGACTGAACCCTTCGAGTATTTATGGTAAGCAAGTAACCGTGACCAGGGTAAGACAAGGGAAAAAAAAAAATCTGCATACTGCAGATTTATATATATTGCATATATAATTTTCTGGCTTTCTTCACTCACCCCCACAATAACCATCTTCCCTCCCTCAAATCAAGACAGATTTGTAAAATCTGCCTGCTAAATCAAGTCTGCTAAAATTGCTAGGATTCACACATCTGGCACAGACTACGCCAAGCACTTTACGGAACAGTTTCAATTGTAGTTTACTGGTTGCACAATAAATGTTTGCCTCCTGGGTCTAAAAAATTTAACGCTGAGTCTGTGAGTTACAGCTCAGTTTTTAAAAAGGCACCCTTGATTTTATAGTTACAGATAAGAAGGTTAAAAGATGCTTTAACTAAAAAAGAAAAAAAAAAAAAAAAGAAGCCAGACATGATTTTTCCCCCTAACAAAGCTAAAAAAAGACAGTATGAAATCTAAATTTCAGACAGGAAATACTCACTTTCCTGGTTAAACACAAAAAAAAAAGAATCTAAAAAAAGCTTTCAGTTACAATAAAATCGGAGCAGATATTTAACCTCACAGCGTAGAGTGGCACGACCTGGTATGACTATGGGCTGCTGTAGGGGGACAATCCACATGATGGAGAACAGAAAACGTTCCACTGAATGAGTACATCGACATCTTCCGTGCAAAACTGGCTCAACAGCAAGGATCAAAATCTCACAGATTAAAAAAAAGTGTCAGCTTCTACGTTTTGAGAATCGTTCATTAATTTTGTTCCATCCTGCAATATTTTGCAAATTCTAAGCTATGACATTTGGAATGTTACCAGCTAAAATATGCTGGCTCCTTATGGTGTGTTGCAGTGGATTTTGCAAACTATCACGGGGCAATGAGGGTTTTCTCTACAGCTTCAGGAGAACACTTAGCAGAGAACATAAATAGATCCTCTCCCCTCCATACTCTAGACTGCAGAGACACCAGAAGTATAGAAATCACGGTCAGCGGCTTCAGGTTTAAGGAGAGGAAACAAACAGAAAAGTTAAGAAAACACCAAGCGCATACCAAAAGCTCATCTTTCCAAATTCTGGAAACTCCCTGTGGACGACTGCATGGAAGCATCTGACTGTAGCCCAGCTAAGGTGTAAATACCATACTAGTGTGCTGTTCAAAAAAGGGAGGAGGTGTCTAACTGTTCAAGCGCTTTCCTACACCGGGACTACTTCTAGGGAGGTATTGCTACCGTGACAAGGACAAAGCTGAAGATACGCCAATGGAAAAGTGTTTTCATTTTGCCGCGGCGTTTCCCTCTTCGCGCCATTGACATCCCCCCGCGCGCCCGCTCACACATCACACCAGGCCACGCTGCTCTAGGTTACGAGGTGGTGCTTTGCAGTCACTTACAACTTCAGACAGGCACCCTTTCTCCCCCCGCTTATTTCCTATGAAAAAAATTGAGTTTCTGGTTGTCTGGGCAGCATCCATTACACTGTTGTTATAGAGAAAAACTTCCTACAGACTAGGGGTTTAATCACGAAAGAAAATCACCAAAAATTAGGGCTCCTCCTAAGCAGACTGACAGTTCCTCTCTCCCTGCGGACAGACACTCATGTAACCTCGGTGTGAGGACTTCTCAAGGCAGCATCCTCGCAGGTTATCCCAGAGCTTCGTGAGCCTTCTTCTCAGAGAGCACATTTTGATGCCTAGCCCTGACCTTCCCTCCTACTGAAAATTATTGTTTCCTGTCCCATCCACCTTGGCCATGGAGCAAAGTTACCCCCTTCCCCTTTGCAGAGCTTTTTTTTTTGCTAAAAAAAAAAATTTGGCCAAAAAATTGCTACCCAGCTTGTAATTTCAGCATTTCCCTAATCCTACCACAGAGCTGAACCCTGCGTTTTACACCTCGCACCCTGTTGTCTCCAGCCCGGATTTCCAACCCGTTGAGATGATTTTGAAATCTGATGCTGTGCTCCCACGTCTTTGCGGCTCCTTCTGGCCTCGTGCTCCGCGCAGGTGGAATACGGAGGGAGATGCGTTATTCCTTCCACTCTATCATTCGGGAAAACACTGGATAGGACCGGGAGCAGGAGAGATCCCAGCAGAACCACAGCTCCCTCACCCCGTAAGTCAGACACCTTCTCTGTGAGACCTATCTTTTCTCCCTCATCTGACTACAGAATAGAATATGTATAATAATAATAATAATGTATAACAATA
>NW_009194346.1:0-763 GCF_000690835.1 Fulmarus glacialis
TGCCCTCCCGATTCTCTCCCCCGTCCCACGGGTGAGCGGCTGTGTGGCGTTAAACCACTACAAGTACACACATTGAACTGCCTGCATGTTAATGCTTGGGTTCATTTTGTGTTCTTTTAATCACTTACCACGGGAATCCTTTTGGACTCCTGGAGTTCAATCTGCTCACTATATTCCAGCCTCCTAAAAGCTATTCATGAACAATCCCCTTATTGTATCTTCATTTTCACAAATATGATATTGATACATATTTGTTGGGAAATGTGTTGTACTGCATGTACGTCTCACCCAGACAGCAGGGGGAGAACCCAAACAAATGTAGATACTGTCTGATTTCCAATGTTTGAACTAAGTGTCCCCAGAGTTTTTGATCTCTTTGGAGAAATAGGCAACCTGACACAGAGAGGGAGCTCAACATTTCCTAAGATAAATCTCTCAGTGTCTCATTTAAGGGCGTGAATCCAGACTTTAGCTAATTAAATTTGTTTGGAATCTACTTATGCTAGGCATCTCTTTTTTGTCAGACAAATAAAAAGGCTTCTCCAAAGCATAATTCGCATTGTAGGTAGACTGAATCACCAGAAGTTTGTCTTTCTGCCTACAGAAGGAATCTAGAGTGATTAGATTCCACACAAGATATGTAAAAGCATAGAGGCATGTGGTTTAAAATTGCTTCTTAGGCCTTATTGAATGTAGGATTATTTGGACTGAAAATAACAGAGCAGTTAATATGCAGGATTATTTGGACTGAAAATAACAGAGC
>NW_009194347.1:0-3167 GCF_000690835.1 Fulmarus glacialis
CCTGAGGGACTACACGGCTCACTCCACCAGCCTGCAGAGCTCAGCGTGGGGTGCCTGTGTTACCTCCTGCCAGCTGCTGGGAATGAGTTCCCTGGCAGAAGGACAAACTTCCACTCCAAGCAAACAGGCAACAGTGACTCATCCCACAGCCTGAGATACTCCTAAAGGCATCTCTGAGTCCCCGAAGAAAGATGGAGAAAGGGGTAGCAACAGTAAGGAAATCACTCTGTTATTCTGAGTTATTCTGTGGAATAACTCTGTGAGTACTGCAAGCACCCACTGGCCCGAGAAACTCCCACCCACACCCTGCAGGCAAGGGACAGGCAGCTGCCAGAAGGGAGCAGGGTGGAAGTCAAGGCCAAGCCGAGGAACAGGGCTCCCAAACCCATCTAACCTGCTCGCCCAGGGACGGGTGCAGGCAGGACACAGGAGAGGAGAGCCCGAACCAGCAGGCAAGCAAGAGCTTTCCTTGGGGGCTGCAGGGCCCGAGGGCATCCAAAGCGTCTGTTCAAACGGGTGCAGATCCGCATCCCACAAGCCGCTGGGAATGCCCAAGGGACAAACCTGCGTCCCCAAGGGAGCGTGCAGGACTCCGGGGGTTGGCCCTGGCTCCTGCCATGCCAGAGGACCAGGGAGATGCTGAACACAGTACTCAGGGCCACAGACCTGACGAGCATGTGCTCCATGAGGACTCATGAGTGCTGGTGGAAAACCCTGACCACAGCTGACCTGTTACTATAGCTCCCCTCCTCTCTGCCTTGATGGAAGCAGGGCCCTCTGAGGCACCAGGCACTGCTGTGGAACAAAAGCAAAAAGCCCCAAAACCCCCAAAGACAGAAATGAAACCAGGGCCTTTGGCTGGTTCAAGAACTGTTTCATGAAGAGGATCATCCACTGTGCAAGGACACCAAAACACCTCACACAGCACTGCTGTCGCAGAGCCCAGCCAATTCGGGAACCTGGCACAATCATGAAGGTTTGGAAACCGGCCACCACCTCACACCAGGAGAAGAAAGTCCTCCAGACAGATCACCAGGGTCCTCTGGGGTCTCTCCTCTACCAGTAATTGCGCTGGACTGGCCAGATTGTCAGGAGACCAGACAAGCAATGGCCATTTCCAAAAAAGTAGCTCAACTAGTAGCATCAAACTACTTCCAGAAGAGATGTCCCCAGAACTAGGATGAGAGACAGGGCTGGATCCCAGCTCCTGCCTGCCATGCAACCCTTTGCGGGGACCACTTGTTCCCTTTTCCAGAAGACAAGTGTCTTCTTCACTGACAGCTCCAGAAGACAGAGCTGTCCCTGCCTGCACGGGCCAGGAGACCAGGCACCGAGCAGAACATCCTTCTCATCTCAGATGGCACCACCATCTCTCTGGGCCCAAAGCTATGAAGGGAAGCAGACCTCAACCACAGCTACTGGCAGAAGGGAAGAGGGATGATCCAGGGGGAAGGGAATGCTGTTGCTAACAGCCCTCAGAAGGGCAGCCGGCTAAGGGGAATGCTGCCTGAGATGCCGTAACTGCCTGGAAGGGACAGAGCAATGCTGCCACCACACATGGCCAGCAGCTGCAGGCAACACCTCGACACCCACAACCAGGCCCTGCAAGGACAGAGCAGTGTACAGGCTCCCAGGGGCTCCTCCTGGCCAAACACTCAAGATGCAAATGCCAATCCCGCTGTTCCCACAAGTGGTACTGAGAAGGAAAAGAGATCCTTGTGTCCCTGTGTGTGTGTCTTACCTGTGTACACCAATACCTTGCGGTACAAGGCAAACAAAAGCTCCTAACTGTATTCTTTGCCTGGCTTCTTTCCATCTCATCTCCATGTTAAATCCTGTGTTCCCAAACCCTTCCTTGAGATCCTTTTCCCTGTGCCAGTTCCTGCTCTCTTACTTGCAAAAGCAAGTAAGAATCCTTGGCGAGAGGCCCATACCCTCAGGTAGGAAAAGACAGAATACGGCACTACTCTGCAAAGACCTTGTCACTCTCTTGCTTGTCCTTCCTGACAGTGTACAGCCTGTCCACCTCCTCCCAGAGCTGCCCCACAGGGCATCTCAGTGCCAGGAGCAGAGGACACCTCCCAGGAGCGAGGCCACCATCACCGAGCCCCACGAGAGGCTCTGGCACTTCTGCAGCCCAGACCGGGGGAGCAGCACCCAGCAGGACTCTGGAGCTGTCTCCTGAGTTAGGGACAGCTGCTCCAGCTCGTGCTGGAGACCATACCCTTTGGTGTGTCACCGCCATCACACTGCACTCTTGAGCAGCGATTCTGGGCTCTTTTGCATCCCTGCTGCCATAACTGCCTGGTCATTGTGCTCACTATCGGATCTGTGTCCTCCCGCATGGGCAGCAAGCCCATATGCACCAGAGTGCGCGGGCTGCTCTGTCCAGGTCTGTGTTAGAAACATCAGGAATCAGGGAACCTGTGTTTCTCAAAGCTAGTTGGATTTTCTCTGAGGACAACGGGAAGCAGTTCCAGAACCTCATTCCTGAGCCCAAGAGAGAACGGGGAAATACTTCACAGCATTTTATGATCACTCACCAGTTCCATTACTTCATACTCTATTTTTAGAAGAAGTGCTTTCTGTAATGGAGCAGAGATGTGTAAACACCACAGTAAAGACTACTGCAGCACGTCACTGGGAACCGAAAGGGTTTGTGGTTGAGCCACAGAAGACCCAGGCAACAGAAATTAACTTTGATCCTCACTGTGGTGTCCAGGTTTGCGGAGCACCGGAGGGACGCGGCGTTAGACAGGCACTGAGCATGTACGGGGGAGGGAGGAGGGAGGGAGGAAGCTCCAGAAGGACATGGCCTATCATTATTGCTGACACTGCTACAACCCAGGCAATCAATAAATATTTCTTGCTTCGAAAGGCCTCACAGTTAGCTGCAATTTCCTGTTAGCTGCATGCTGCGTTACTTCCCTTTAGCAGCTCTGGTTTCCCCCAGAACTACCTAGCTCCCTCTGGCAAAGCCCCAGGAGCACAGCAAGGTACTGAGAGTAAAGTCCCGTCTCAGAGCCAGGGAGCCAGCATTCACCTCTACACAGACGTCGTCTGCAGACCGGGCTGAAAGGTATTCTGCAGGAAGGAAAGGAAAGTTGGGAGGTTTCTGAGCAAAAACCTCTAACAAAGCTCATGACATGGCAGTTAGAAACCTCTTC
>NW_009194348.1:0-5007 GCF_000690835.1 Fulmarus glacialis
CAAAACCAATATATAGACAAAAACAACAACAAAAAAAACCCCAACACTTGCCATCTATTGCTATTCTGAATCCACTTACATTTTCCTCAGTTTTATCTGCCTTATTCTACTTCATTCGTCTGTTGTTAGAAACATGCAGTTTTTCACAAATTACTTTGTGTGTTCTCTGGAGAGAATACAGAAATCACAAGCAGGATTTATCATCACCAGACAGTATAGAATTCCATTACCTGTACATCAAGTTGTGAAACTTTCTCTTTACTTTCATTTAGCTGGCTGGTTAGTTCAGTGATGTTTGCTTCCAGGGAGAGCACACGGTCTTGAGCAGCTCTTAGATGTGCCTTTTGCTCCTGCACTTGCTCGTGCAAATTCTCTTGGGCTTGTTTATGACTTTCTGATTGATTCTTCAGCTTCTCTGTCAGCTGAGTCACCTGCAGTGAAAAGAAAAGGAGGTAATTAGAAGAGAAGGCTGGAACAGCATGTCCAAGGAAGTCATAAATCTTTTGAATTTTAGCGTGTCTTGTCATGGCTTTGGAGACTCAACACTATCACATTTCTTTTGCTGAACTATTACAGTAAAGCTATATTGTACACAATACCAGAGTTTAAACAGGTTACCAGTTAAAAATGGAAGCAAAAGGGATTTGTCAATTTGGCCTTACTGTAAAAAAACCGAAATACTAAGGAGACAACAGATGCAGGCTGAACTGAATTTTGGTGTTGAAAGCAGGAATTAAACCTCTTTTTAAAATAAGACAAACAAACATGTATATGTATCCAAAAATTATTTGTGAGCACATATTACTAGCATATGTACATAAGAAACATCTAGGAATTCCTTCCCCTATACTGATAGCAAGGAAGTCACCAAAACACAGGTGACTTCTACAGTAAGATCTTTAAAGTAAGTATCAAAGAAACAGCGAAGTACAGAAAAGATTAATGTCGTATCTGATGAGATAGAAAAAAAGGAAACACAATTCACTAATGAGAATGAGAGAAAAGAAACAAGTCTCCGAGTTCTTACCTGTATTTGCAATGCATGGTTTTTCTCTTGTAGCTGGTTAAGAACTGCAGTTTCTCCTTCACCAGCTTGAATTTTTGCATATAAGTCCTCTCTTTCCTTTTCTAGCAGAGAGATGTTTTCTTTGCTTTTTTGAAGCAAAGCCTCAAGATTTTGGATTTTTTGGTCCTTATCTCCAATTTGTCGTAGTACTTGCTCCAAATCATTCTAGAAAATCGCATAATAGCTTCCTTAATTATAGAGACCTTAGAAGTTATTCCTAATGCATTAAAGGTTGGATAAATTCATTAAACACTCTGTGTATATTCTGTTCTAGATTTACAAGTTAATTTCTTGAAACTAGTATAAGTCATGCAAGTCATTTTTAAAGAGAAAACATATTTAAACTAATGAAATCCTGAAATACACTTTCACATGAGGATACATAACTATGTTACCTGGGCTTCTCGTAGTTTTGCAGTAGTATTTTGCTGAAGTGTCTGCTGTTCCTGGTGCTGCTGTTTTGCCTTATCTAATTGATGTTGCAATTCTGTGGAATTTGCTGCTTTTTCCTTTAGCTGAAAAAACCAAACAAACCAACCAACCAACCAAACAAACAAAACAGACTAATGAGTGAACAAGCACCATTCAGTATGCCAATACTGCTCAATGTTCACTCTAATGCTAAAAGATTTTCCTCTAAACACAAATATTTGAAAACTGGTATAAAAATAAAAGTGTATGATGCTAGTTGAAGAACCAAAATCTAACCAAAGCATTCATTACTATTAATAGGTGAGATTCTATATCACAAGCGAGAACTATCAAACAACTATCAGACATACATATATTTTAGCTCTCAAAAACCTAAAACATAAGAGATTTTTAGTATGTCTTTTCCAGCAGTTGTTAAGATGTAACATGACTGATAATATAGATACTTGTAAAACAACATCATTATTATTACTATTATTAGCAGTTTTAGTAGCAACTTCAGTTTAGCAATCTCTCCACTTCTATACTGGTCAAGGCTTTGCAGATTAGCTACAGAAAAACTTTAAAGCTTTGGCAACGTACCACTCAGATATTTGGCCAATCCCCATACAGGCAGCAGAAAATCAGCAACATATACAAGATGCTCATTAAAACAAATAAAAATTAATAAAACAAGTGATTTCTGCCCATCCACCCCACGCAGGTTATTAACTATCAATGACGTGCTGTGCCATGTTCACTTTTTCTTCATATAGGGCTTTATCTACACACAAAAGTTTACCCATATGAGCTTATGTGCACCTAAGTCTATTTTTTGCAAGATCCTTAGACAAAGCTGCTAAGTGCAAAAAGCACATCTTTTGTTCATCTGTAAAGCACCATGAACATCCATGCATCTGATAAGCATTTAGCCTTACAAAACCTGTAATGCAAGTGGCATTTTGGCAGATTTTGACAATTTTACTGCAAGACTGTAACAGCGTTAGTCAAATGAAATTCCCGTAAGGACAAACTTCACAAACCGCAACATCACAACAAGTGTATTCAGGCTACTATCAGAACCAGAGCAAACTAGAGACTCCATAAAAGCCCCTACCTGCTCTTCAGCACGAGAAAGTTTTAACTGCAGATCAGCCACCTGCTGCTCTTTGTCCATCAGTTTCTCACTCGACAGCTGCCTCTGTTCCTTGAGCCGCCCATGCGCTTCCCCTAGCTGGCGCTCTGTTTCTAGAAGTTTACTGTGCAACTGCAAAAAAAGAAAAAAAAATCATCCATGTTTTCAGCCATTCTTTAGCCAACAGCGCTGTATTTTAGAATCACTTTGGGCAGTGTTTACCAGAAGTTTTCATAACCCAGAGTGAAACAACTGCATGAGCTCCTGAAGTCAGGTATGCACATCATACACCCCAGAAACACAAATCATGTTAAAGAACAGCATCAACTGCACAAGCATGAACAAATATTCAAAAAAGTAGGTTGGAGGGACCCAGAAACATCCTCATTTATCTACAGAAGCCCTTCAATATGAGTTATAGAGATTTAACAGAAACACAAAGAGGGCAATCTTTCAAAAACGTACGGATTATCATGTAAAATAGTGATGCTTAGAGCAATCTCATCTTACACAGCGTGCACCCTCACTCCTGTAGATCCAGCGGCTGAAGCACCATGCCTTTACCTGCTCCCACAATATACTGTTCTGTATTGCTAGACTAGTAAGAGCGTGATTTTTAGCTTGATCTGGCTACATCAATGGCATTCATTCTCTGCAGAGGAGAGATACATGAACCTTCAATGTAGGGTACACAGTCATTTTGGTGGCTTGTACCCCAGCACCTCCCAGCAGCAGAGAGTAAGTAGGGGGATGCACTCTTCCAGCTGGACATAAGCCTGCCTTGTAATTTTTCCAGTCATCAAAAGCAGTACTGCACCATCTTCAAAGTGCAAGGATGGCCTTTTACAATTCACTGTTATAAAAAGCTCTCTCCATAAAATCAGCTTTTCTTTTACTTGAAACTGTCACTATAGGCCCTGGGTTACCTCCTGCCTACTTCTACATGAACACACTCACGGATATACAAATGAACTTTCAACTCAATGCAAAAACAGACAATGGGCCTTGCAGCACAGCAAGAACTTTCTACAGGTATCAGGATCAATGAAGAATTTCCCTACGAATCTCCCTACGTACCTACAAATTTATGTCCAAGACTCTTGAACCATTCACCTTTTAAGTCCAGGTTCTCCCTTCAATATCCCTAAGCCCTTCTCATGCTTTCCTCAAATCCCTACTAATATCTAGGCAACAGGCAGCACAATCGTGTTGCTCACTGCAAGCTGCCACTTGTTGACCAGGTGGCAGCCTAGCGGGACAGAAAAAGGAACAGTGGTTTTGATAACATTAAATCTTCCCCCCAGGCATTGAGGGGGTGAGGCATGAACATAAGTCTCTCTCCTTTACCCAGCTGCCTGTTTCCACAAGAATTTAACACCGAAGAACCTAACGCTGAAGACCTTTGGGCCATCTGTCAAGATCTGGCTGAACAATGCAAGAGTTACAGGGAATGGAGATAGGGAAACAAATGTGTCTATGCCTTATTTTCTTAGGCAACCAAGCTAAATTATTTGTTTATATGTCCACAACCACAAAAACTGTGAATGAAAAGCTGTTCAGCATGTGGCCAAGATGCTGATTGCTAACTGTGACTACACATTTAAGAGAGAGGTAGGAGAAGAAGGAGGACAGGGTGAGTAAAGAGACCATAATCTCTCCTCCAGTAATCAAGAACATTTGTCTTTTTCCGCAGGAATCACTAAATAATTAATACTTCCTACTCACTAAAAATATGAACGAATCTGGAAGAAAAAATCTAATGAAGAAAGTGTGCAACAAGATAACTATTATAACTACTCATGGCTATGTTGATACTGGGAGATAATATTTGGAAAGGGGGAAATCAGCAAACAACATTTCACAAAAGTCTTTTTTGTTACAGGCACAGTTAAGTATTTTTGAAGGACTTTAAGACTGACTTTAAGTAAACAGAACCATAAAATCCAGGATTAACCTGTGTTACAGAATACAAAAATCATGAGAAAATATTTAGACTTTCAAAGATACAATCAAATAGATTCAAATTTTATCAACAACAACAGCATTTATTAGCAATTAACATTTCTTCAAGACTGAAGGAGTCCATATTTTCTTGTGTTACCCTCTTCCTATTGCTGTGCTGGAACCAACATTATCATTGAAGTTCGCTTCCGTTGTGAAGATCACGTCCTTCATATCACCCAAATTCTAAAACATACAAACTTAACCAGACAAGCATTTGTTCAAAGGAGTTTTGAGAAGATGGCAAGGATTCTTTGAAAATGTGGCTTGACTAAACAACTATACATACACCTTCATAAGCAGCATTCATTGTGTCAACATAAGCTATTGCGCTACATGCATAAAAAGATAATTCCATTAAAGTATTATAGAATCATAGAATGATAGAATAGTT
>NW_009194349.1:0-20941 GCF_000690835.1 Fulmarus glacialis
CTATGATTCTATGATTCTATGATTCAATCAGGCCAGTTGAAGTACATGGCGATCAAAATCATCCGTGCGTTAACAAAACCTGTACACCCTTTTGAAGAGGTGAGAAATCACGCCAGGGCCGGGGTGCCTCCGGGGCTCAGCAGCCCCTGCCCAGGGCTGGCTGCGAGACAGGGGTGCCACGGGCTGGGGCCTGGCGGTGAGGAAAGCCGTGGGGCAGGGAGGAAGAACATCGGGAAGCCTGTGCCCTGGACTGGGAGCGGCGCCCAGAGAGGTCCCGGGGCTTGCCCTGGGCCCAGCCCTGGGCCTGCCAGCGGGACACCCGTGCCATACTTAGAGTCACCCCTCCCCACAGCTGTGCCCAGTGGTCCTGGTCACCAGCCTCGGTCACCAGCCTCGGCCCGGCTCTGCTCACCACCTCTGGGCACAGGGGGATAGGGCCGCTGGGGGAGGTCCCTGCCCTGCTGCCGGCCCTCGCTGCGCCCTGGTCAGTGGTGCTTTAAGCTACCACCTGGTCACTGAAAAGACATGGTAGCACGATACTTCCACGCCTCGTCACTCAGATGGAAGGACGCAGAGCTGACTTTGGTCTTATTAAAATATGCGTAGTTTAAAACCTGCAGCCTCCCGTGGAGAGGCACTGCAGGCACTGCCTGTGTCACGTGGGCTGCGACTGACACGACAGGCGGGGGGGTAGCCTCTGGCTGCCCGGCTCTTTCTCTGCAGCCCAGAGCTGTACACACTTGTTTCGCATTTTACGTCCATTTCCAGTTCCTTTGGCACCCCTCCCCGCCCCTCCCTCCCAGAGATGTACATTGCATTACTTTTCTCTTGCCCCCTCCTTCTCTTCGCACTCCCTGAAGGAGACGTCAGGTCCCCGCTCTCCGCTCTGGCCTCTGCGTTGGGCGGCTCAACTGTCCCAAGAAGTTTCTGAAACTACACGGTTAAGATCGGCGGTCAGGTTATGCTGTTTGTTGGTTGTTGTAAGCGGTGTCCTGTGTTTGCAATGGGATGAAGAATCCTCTGTGGGGGAAACTCGGGCAGTGCTGACCTCTCACAAAAAGGCCGTTTCCCAAATTTGATTTCCAAAAACCAGTACCCTTCTGTCCAACCCAAAAAAGTGGGAGATGGTGGCCCCTTGGAAAGGGGCAGTTCTGCTCATAGAACTCCTTACTGAAATGTTGCTTAGGTTCTCCTTGAAGCAAACTATTAGTCAAAGGCGATTAAGAAGAAAGAAAAGAAGAGACAAGAAAACAAGAGACAAGAAAACAAGAGACAAGAAAAGAAAAGAAAAGAAGAGACAAGAAAAGAAAAGAAGAGACAAGAAAAGAAGAGACAAGAAAAGAAGAGACAAGAAGAGACAAGAAGAGACAAGAAGAGACAAGAAGAGAAAAGAAAAGAAAAGAAAAGAAAAGAAAAGAAAAGAAAAGAAAAGAAAAGAAAAGAAAAGAAAAGAAAAGAGAAAAGGAAAGGAAAAAAGAAAAGCTTGCTTAAAAAGAATTCCTGTATTATTTTGGTGGGGCTTAATAAGAAGTAAGTGCTGAAGAATCTGTCCTGTGATGCTGATAAAAAGGATAAAGTACAGCAGGTGTTGAATTTCTTAAAGGCAATATTTTTAATTATTTTTACTCATAAACTAATTAATGGATTTACATACAAATGATCAGGAAATTCATTCTGCACTTAGCAACACACATGCTGTCTTTTTCATACATAACAATGAGGCTAAACTCTTGATTCAGTCTTAATTAGAAAGCTACAGCTAGTTCTTCTATAGTACTTTGTTTTCTGGACATAGTGGGCAGAAAGACATAATAATTAATGCTGCAGTACTGTGAAAGATGATCAATTTATAGAAAAGGTCAATGAAGTGAGTCAAAGAAAGGATTAAGTAGTAAGAGAAATGACCTTACATTTATGAAAACACAGGAAAACTAAGAGGTGGCATAAGATGGAGGATTCCACCAGAACAAAATGTTTGCATTTACATGCTACACAGATCTGTGGTGGGAGGGGTCAGTTGGCATGTGTCTCTCCTGAACTGGTAAAATATTGTGTTCATAGATCAGCTATGTGGATTCTGAATAACATATTCAACGGGGACACAACTTTAGGTTTGTAGCAAGGATTGCTGGCAAAATAGATTAGTATATTACTTTTTTTTAAAGACTGAACTCCAGATTTTCATTAAAGCACGAGAAAAATCTGTTAGAGGGCCTCAAACATGGGTCTGTGGTGATTTGTATCCCTGAACTTGTGAGAAGCCAGGAAGAGGAATAATACGAGACATGATTAAAGGTAAAGTACAATAACAGATCTATGAGGGGAAACTTTATTAGCCCTTGTTCCTGCTATAACTAAGTCTCTCATTTTTTCAATGCCACTTTCTTGGGATTGATTACTGTAAGAGCAATAATAATGATTTGTGAATTTTTGCAAGGATTCAGGCTATGATATGTCATATTTGAATAAAGAATATAGGAAAATATGGATTTTTTTTTTTTTTTCTTCAAAAAGCCTTTTTTTAATCTTGTCTCGTTTGTGACTGTGCAGGTAACAAATTGATCATCGTGATTCAAATTTATGAGCTACTGCAAAAATAAAATTGAAATAATGCCATTTTTAGAGTCCTCTTTGGTATGGGCTCTAGTCCTCACACTCTTAGATGGAGTGGAAGATTTTATTTTATTTTTTACAGGTGTTGTTTATTTATAATCCAAACATTAACTAACACCACCATCACCACCACCCTCCACCCAGAACTGGACATGTAAACATATTTACTAAACTTGGGACAGTGTTATCCAGATGCAGCAGTTTTTATAAGCATTTCCAAGTCATGGAGAAAATGCTTCTCTCTAGTTACAAAAAAAGGTCATGAATACTATTTGGGGAAAAATGTTTTTGATACAGTGTTAATGACACCTAAAGTGGAAAACTGAAGGTTGTGCTAAAAAGAACTGTTAGTCTGGAAGATGGTCACTAGTGAAATTCTTTAAGCAGCAGTTATTGGTCTGATCATACTTAATCTTTTGATTGATAAAAGCAAAAAATTATTGTTTACTAATAAAACATTCTAGTGATGCAAAATGAGAAAACAATAGCAATGCAGAGGAGGACTAGAAAATTAAATAAGGTAATCTGGAATACCTTGCACACTCTACAGTAATAGAAAAGGAATAGTGTTCTAGCTAAAATCAAGGTCATACACTGGATTATTAATGACCAGAAATTCTTCTATAAGCTTGCTAGTTGGTTATGACATAACTGGAGGACACATTTGATGAATTAACCCAGCATGCCTATTGAGAGATGTCATGCTGCCGTTAGAAGAGCAAACATAATCTTAGGTAATCAAAGACATATGGCAAATCTGGTGCTATCACTTAATGTACTTTATCTGGCATACTAAACTCAAAAAAGGTCTCTTGTGTTAAATCAGATTCAATGAGACAGATCCAAAGAAGAGCTGTTAGCATCATGTCTACTCTGGGCAACCTGACCGCACTTCCTAAGTCTTTTGTAGGAGGACGGGAGGTCAGCTTGCATATCCTTCAAACAAGCCTGGAGTCAAGATTAACATTTGTAGCTTGTAAAGTTTGAGAAGCAGAACATATTGTTTCAAAGTTGGGGCTGCAGCAAACTGGCTACCCAGCTTCTGCTTGGCTTGGAGCTCAGGCAGGACAGGCTCATGTCTGATTCTAAGCCGAACTTGCTCATATATTGTTGGTCCCCAAACTTACAAGATAAGCTTTACTCCTCATGATAGGAATATGCAAGATTTTCAGATAGATTAATGACAAATAACAAGCACTCTTGTTAGCAGATGACTGTTTTGTTGTGCATGTAAATATGGATATTCACAGAGAGAGCAGCCATATGTATAATTTATTTCTGTGCTTCTGTGATGGATCACATTTTAATGTGTGGAGTTTCTTTAAATCAGAAAAAACAAATGTGTTTGCCAAACTTATGCAGCCATAATTACTTTTGTGTGCTCCTTTTTAGTTCAAACCCTATACCCCTACCCCAAATCTTATATACCTTTATTGTTTTGTTTAAAGGCACAGTGATGTACAGATGAAAAACAGAATTTTCAAAACTGGACAGGAAGAATTAAATTTTTTTCTTTAATATCAATATTGGAAATTAATTTTGTGTGCATGTGTATTTCGGTATTTGTGTACATGACCTGTACCTATGTTAAGAAGAGTTGTATGTATGGGCAAGTGTCCATGATGCACATTTCAGGTACAAAGAACAATAACTATTTCTATCACTCTGTCTTTCCAACGTTTTCCTAATTGGGTTTCTTCTGGGTGTATTTACTGCTCTTAGCTGTTTTAATTTATTCTGAAAAAAATGGGTTTCTAAATTGAAGAGTCTAGAGCAAAAAAAAAACCATTCTGAATTGAGTGGACAGAATTATCCTGAGGTTTTGCTGTCTTATGGTTGCTTAGACCATTAAAAGAAAAAATTATCATTTTTCCTATTGAAGGCTGATATACAGCCTGCAAATGGCAATAAAGCCTAGATGTTATTCCAGGGATGCATCAGGCCTTGTCAAGGCCAAGAAGTAGTCCTGTACCTGCATGAGAAGAAAGAGAAACGATTATCCTTTACCCCACTGAAACCACTCATGGTTCCTTGAGCAAAAGGTTTATGTTCCCAATGGACTCCCTGAAGCAAGGGAAGCCTCATACTATTTATTTGTGCCTTCCAGAGAGTGCTCCAGGCATGCTTTTGAAACAAGAAGCCCAACGGATGGGAGCCCAACAGTTGGAACAGGGGTACAATAGACTGTGCAGCATGGAGGTAAAACCAGTCTGTATTTAAAAGTCTTTGCTACAACATCTGTTTGGGTCTTTGGGGGCCGAGCAAAATGGTGACAAAGAAGGAACCATTTTCAGATGGAATATCCAAACATGTCATTTGTAATTCCTGAGGTGTAATTTTAGTTTGGGAATTGATATTCATTTTCCCTCATTAAGTATTCATTTTGGAAAGGTGAGTTCCTTTAGGTAGAATGATGGTTTGATAATGCAAAAAAAGAATATATCTGAATAAATGTTATAGAAAATTGTATAGTAGCCTCTTGACAGTTAAAGATTAAGAACTCTGATTTTTGTGACTTTGAGTCTCGTTTATGACTGGCAGACATTATTATTACTACTTTTCTTAAAAGAATAATTTCCACTTCAATTTTTGCTTACTAAATTTGTGGTTAGAGAATAATTATTATCATTATTACTGCCTAAAATTGAGATAATTCAGACAGTGCTGTTGAGCTGCAGAACTTTAATCTAATTACTAATTATGTTTTCAATCCCTCCCATCCCCCACTCATTTAATGATGTATCTCTGCTAGAAAGAATAAGTGCCTAACAAAATCAAATGTGAATTTTCTGAAAGATCAATGAGATCTATTGCAAAGGAGCAATCTGAAAGCAAATAATGGTGCACTTGGAAGCTATCCATTGACAAATTTGAAATTTTAGAAGAGCTTATTGGGCCTCAGCAAATTTACAGGCATATCAAAGAAGTTCACTCCAAGTCTATCTTTTTGAAATTTTTTGAGGTGCTCTTCCCTCATAATATCCTTACTAGTTGTGATGTTGCTCAATGTGGTCACAACATCAGACTACCACATTCAGATGATTTATTCCCACAATCAAAAACTATAATCTAGTATTCTCTATCTTCCAGCAGGAAAGGAAACTTCTTTTTTCTTCATCTGGTGGGCCAGAAGAGCCAGCAGAAGAAACGGAGTTTGGCTCTTCCCAAGGTTTCTGAGCAGCCTGGGGAAAAAAAAAAAAAAGTGCAACTTTGAATGGAAACCCAAGGAATAGGAAATCCTGGGAATACTAGGGAACTAAACCATTAAACATTAAAATTTTAGGATGCTCAAGGGGATTCTCTCTTGCCTCTTCGTCTTTCAGGTTTTTTCTTAATATGTTGCTCCTACTTGCACATTCATCTTTTGTGAACGTTTGAAAATGGAATGTTTGGGAAAAAGGGCTTTTAAAGTAAACAGTAAGGTTGTGACTGATATCAGCATGCATAAGCTATCTTAATGACATATGAAAGAAGAAAAAACCTAAAAACCTCAAAATCCATATTTTGAGACTGAACCCAAAACTGCACAGCAACTGTAAGAGAAGTGCTTTCCAAATACATGGCATTGTACAAAATTAGTATTCCCTGCGGCCCAGAAGTCTACTCACAAGAAACTACAAACATCCCTTTCCAATCATCAAAGAACATCTACAAAACCTAAAAGACAGTAGGACTTTTCAAAGAGAAGTAAATGAGAAAGAGTCTTTAGAGGGAGGTGAGTTCTAAGGAAATGCAGGCAGACATTCTGGCAGAAGTCAAAGCATTTCTTAAACTTTGCTAGAAAAAATGGTTTAATTCTCTCTGAAGAAACAGATTTAGAGGTCAGCAAAGTTTTCTCAGCCCTTGATTGATAATGTAGCTAACTGGAGTTCAACGCAACTTACCAGTGTTTTGGTTTTTGTTTTTTTTTTTTTTTTGAGGGGGTAGGTAATTCTTTTAAGAAGAAACCCATATTGGCTGACTGTAAAAGAGACCATTATATAATTTGCTTATATAACTTGAATGCTGTAAAATATTGCATTTTGTTTTGTTTGGGGGGAGGAGGAATGAGGAAGAGATGTGCATTTTAGCAGTGTTTTTTCCATAAACAGGAAGCGAACTGGAAGGGCCCAGAAATATCCAGAACTGTAAGAGGGTTGTCATTGGAAAAATCCCAGAAGCTGTCTGAAGATACAGAGGAAATTCCCTTTGTGAGCAAGCCATCTGGCAGGTCATGCTGAGTTATGCCACAAAGCTAAAGCAATCAGAGCACAGTAGGGGGAAAGCTTATAAGCATGGCAGTTAAAGCCAGCTTTATATTCATAGCGATTGACTAATACAAACTACTGAAAGAGCCGGGTTCCTACACCACTACCACTTTGGAGATGGGCTATGTAGACCGCTGTTAGGGAATAGAAAGACACTGGTTTCTGTTTTCTTAGGAAACCATGCTAAAAATAATATAATGGCTCAAATCTAAGGCTACCAACTGTCTTTTCAAAGAATAAAAAGAATAATCATTTTCTTAGCAACCAAGTAGACTAGTTGTCTGTTAACCTGAGGTGGGCACAGCATCTGAGCTGTGAACCCCTGCTGCTTACTGATGGAGGTCCTTTGATTGGTGGTAGGCTCTGGAGGGTCCAGGTGACGGGGTACAAAATGGAACAGAATTGGGCTGCACAACTCCAGGTCTGCCAGGTAAGGGAAGGCAGTACACAGAATTTCTTTTGTGTATGTGTGTGCACACGTATGTGTACATTCTGGCTATTTTTACCTTTGGTACATAAAAAGTGAGAGCCATCTAGACTTGAGGCCAACATACATTTGTATTTGCTAATGTATTTCCCAAGGAAAGAAACTTACACAATCACTCTGTTAACTTTGTCTTAGTAGTTGAATGCATCAGCCAGTTCCTACCAAATCTGGTGATGAAAGTCTCAGATACGTTAAGTTCTAGAAGTTTTGTGAGAATATGTTTCCAGGTAGAGGAGAGAGTACATATTAGCATCACTGACAAATGGAAAACCAGCAGTATGGGCTACTAAGCAGACTTTAAACAGAGGCTGCCTTGGGAAACCAGGCACACAAAAATGTGCTCCTCACGGAATTGCCTTTATACCTTTTCACTGAAGGAATTACTCCAAAGAAAGAGGCAAAAAAAGGGGTTCCAAGTTAGAAAAAGCAAAAGGAATTCTGAATCATTTTTATTCACTTGTAAAAGGAGGGAAGGAATAGCTAATGTTTTGATAGTCTGCCCTGTTCAAGCCTGCATAATTAAAGCAAAAACTGGAGGGTAAGTGAAATGTGTTGCTCATAGTTCAGTCTAATACAAGGTTATGCTAGATTAGAGCACGAAAGAAAAATATTCAAGCCCTAATGATAATGTTGGAAGATTCCAGGAATATCTGCAGTAATTAAAACTCTGAAATATATTTGAAAATCAAACACGAGTCTTCTGAAATCTTACGATTTGGAAGGCCAGTTCCACCACAGTGACCATATCAGCAGACATGCTGGAACTTACCACCTTCTGCTCTACTCGGCACTGTATTTAGCCTTGAGTGTGTTAGTCTTTGATCTGGAATCTCTTATTTTGCTGCCAATTTTTACAGCATGTTGTGAAGTCTGGCTGTCTTTCTGGCCTTCAGAAGAAAGTAGAGTAAGGACATGAAAACAGATATCAACCTCACCAAGAAAAAAAAATGAAACCACATGATCAATTTTGAAGTTTATGAGTAATTAGTATATCCAGGTGTCATGGTGGATAAAATCAAAATTGCAATAGCAAACATTTGTTGAGCACCAAGAAAAGTCAGTCTTTATAAGAAGCTGCCACTGGATCATTTGTGTACTGTAAATACATAGTGTATATGAATCTGGTGAGACATTTAAACAGGTTAAAAAAATGGTCTAGGACTTTAGTAAATTAAATAGAAATTAAAAATGCATTTTAACCGATCTGAGACATGAAAGTGGGATTTTAAGTAACTAAAGTTAAGATACTGTCTTTCGTACAATTTATGAATTATGGTTTTGTTTGGTCGAGAGAGAGAAACTTTAAAAGAGAGATCACAGGTCAAGTAGAGAAATGAAACAGGAACTGCAAAATATTAGTCATAAGAAGGATTGGCCATCTCTCTTTCTTTAATTTTTTGTGTCTGCCTTTACGTACTATATATCTCAGTCTTCACTGCTGCCCAGATTGAAGAGCAGGAAGGTACTATCTACTGTTAATGTGTTTCTGTGATGCATGGGCCAATGCTACTGACCAAAGGATTTATCTACTAACAAGAAGATCAAAAGTCTGACACGCAGAAAACAAACAATAGCTTTTACTTGAAAAATGGATCTTGTCTTATTCCCTGAAACAACCTAGGGCTGATTCTGTCTGGATTTATGCTCTAAAAATCTGGAGACCCTAATTCCTCAGATAGTGTCACCTGATTATAGCTTCATTGTCTCTAAATAGATAGTACTTTTAACAGTCTCAGAGATCGGGTTTCACAGTGCTTTTCATTTATAAAACTACCTATTTTGCAGTCACTGGATTGTAATTTTCTACACAGTTTACAAGTGAGGTCTCAGGCATCAAGTTGCACTGTTTAAGTAAGTTTATCTATTCCAAGTTTAGTTAATTAAGGGTCCCCTGTCCACATGTTCACTAGTTTCTATTTAGTAAAGCACACTCAAGACCCTTGAAAGCTGTTTCACAAACTTGATTGAATAAAATGGTAGAGATACTGCTGTAGAAATAATTTGCATATGTTTATATGTGCCATGTTTATGTAAGAGATGTTTCAGCTGTGTTGGCTGAGCACTGTTTTGGTTGGGGTTTTTTTGCACTTAGAAGTTCCTAGAATGACAGAAGCGGGGAGATGCGCATATAATATAGTCTAACTTGATCTTCTCTACTGTTCTGCTCTAGGGATGATGGTCTTCTGAAAAGTCAGGTCTAAAAGAAATGAGTCTTTTGTACTTTTTCAATGTAATCTGGTTATCTCTTTAAGTGTTCTAATGTTGGATCATTATTTATTAATGACATTATTGTTGTTGTTGTTGTTATTGTTATCATCATCATCACCTTCACTGATATTTTTCATTCAGTTTTGCAGTATCCTCTACAAACACAAAATGAAAACACAGGTCCTCTCCCAAAGAGTTCTCAGTCAGAGAGGGAAATAAGGCAAACCAAGGGGATGTATTGACAGGTTCCATTAGAGAGATTTCACATAACAGTAACTTTATTAAGAGCAATTTAGGACTGCAAAAAATTAGATATGCTTTCTTTCCCTCTCTTGTGTTATTGGCTTGACTTTTGCTGACAGTCTTTTCTTCTAGTTTATAGTCCACTTCCCTGGGCTATATCCCCTCAGCAGTTTCTAGTAAAAAAAATTCCAATGTGCAGAATATTTCTGTATAAATCTTTCAGGTCCTCTGCATAACTGTCTGATTTTCTAAGACAGAGCATACCTAAGTTTTACCTACTGAAAAGTGCAGATATTGGATGAGGTTTGCCAACAAGTTTCTCCAGTGTGGATTGTAGTCCAGTTAGTATAAACACAAAAAAACCTGTGACATCTAGAATAGGTTCAATTTCCTGGGATAACTGTTCAGTGAAAAAAAAAAAAAAAACCCAGCACTGATATGTGAGCAACACTCTAAGTGGAGACCCTTAATACCTTTTTTCAATTATTTGGTTTGGATGCCTGCTGATTTCTATGGAGTTAACAGGAAAGGAATATGGTTTATTCACATTAAGTAAGGTAATAATGGCTTTGTGATTGTAATTCAATTCAGTATGAAAAAAAAAAAGAAAAAACCCAACTCAGCAATTTCATTAGTAATTTCCATACCCACCCATCCCCAATAGATAGTGAATTTACCAACCAATGGGTTTGAAACACCTTTTACAGATGCTCTTTCAGCCTGTCTCTTTTCTTACCTCTTTCTTTTTTGGTCATTTTCCTTGCTGACATTTCTGCTATTAGTTTCATTGCCATTGACAACATTTTCAATATGTGCTACTTGAGGATCCTACTATTCAGGTTCATTTCCACAATCATAATCAACCTAATCTCTCTCTCTCTTTTTTTCCCTAAAGTGCTCCTTCCATTCATTTCCTAGACTCCGTTCTGTAGTCTGGGTTGAAAAATGGAGAAAGAGCCTAGCTAATGTTTAAACAGTAATTCACCACTACTTAAGCCGCTGAAGTGTACACATATTACTACCACATCTGTAATATCTTCCCCATGATTACCCAAGAGAAATTCAAGTCTCCTCACTGAAGTTCAGATCCAAGCAGACACATTACTAAGTTGAAAGCAAGCAAGAGCCTCTCAGAAAATAATGAAGACTATGTTAGGATAATGTCACCTTTGATACTTACCTGCCCATCAGACAGACTTAACTTTTAGTCATCACAGCTGCTCGTTAGGATACATATAACTTCAGGGCAGTGATTTGCTTCCCTCAGCTCATGTCTTCCTATAGAGTTGTCTTGTGTCAGCTGTGCCTGGCTTGAACAGATTATGGGTAATCAAGTTCACCCAGTGCATAGCTGGGAATTCAGTGCTTCCCTGCTCTACAGTAGCCAGTTCTGCCGTTAGATTCCATCTGGTCTCTGCTTTCCAGTACAAAGAATTTCTGGAAACAGCATAATGTTAGATCAGTGGAAAATTTGCTGGTTTTAGTACTTACTGGGTTACTGTAGATGATTTAGAGGACTCTCCGTGTGTTATTATGAAGCAGCTCTGCAGCTGGTCTCCACACCAAGAAAAAGAAAAAACATACGCTGTCTCTTCCAGACATTCAACTTTAGATCACAAGATTGAAAATAGAGTGGACTAATCAGCAATGAAGAGATTGCTAAGAGAAGCAGATACCCAGAAAAGCATGCGATATATGCACTATCTTCTATACAGTAAAAACAAGAAACTTAAGAATAGGTAAAATAATATTCAGAATTGTTTAAAAAAATTATGCTTCTCCTTCCAGTTTCTTCTTTACAAACTTTGCAGAGAGGAAGAAAGGGAGAAGAAAACCAAAAAACACAAAAGATAAAATAAAGAATCTAGATTGTAATACATTTGGTCAGGCAGCCAACCAACCAGTGTCATGTCTGTTGGCAGAAAAGAGAGGTTTCTTTTTTCACAGTATTAAGAGAGAAATTTAAGTCACATCCAAAACCTCCAGTCACCTACTGCACTCAGTCATCTGGAGCACACAAGGTCATTCACCTGCAGTCACTGTTGTTGTCATAATTTGTATCAGTTCATTGCCATGATGTAAACATGAATAAGATCCATGGCATTCATGAAAGTTACTAATAAAAATGAGTGGGATCCAGTGTCCTTACCTTAAGTGAAATAATGTATATGTTAGGTATCAGACTGTTAGCAAACATGGGAAATAATAATCCAATCTTTCTAAAGTAAGCATTATAGACTGTCAGTAGAGCCAAATACGAAGCTCTGAGTAGCTCAGAGAGATTCAGTACACTTAAGTTAGAAATTTGCTTCTCTCCCCTGAGTTGGGTTGAACTTGTTTTGGATCTTCTCTTCACCCTTTTCTATTCAATAATTTGCTTCCTTCTTCCTTCTACAGTAATACCATATCCCCCAGTATTGTGAAAGAGGGTAGGATGAACAGCTGAGGGCACCTTCAAAGCTCAGCATGAGCCAAAGTTGAAAGTCATCGCAGATTTTGCTCTGGGCTCCAGGGATGGAGCTGGTGATTGCCAAAGGCACTCATAAAATCCAAAACCTAGTTTGAGATCAAGAGGGTGGTTCTGCCATGCCAAAACACAGGACGGAAGTGAATGCATGGTCCCAGCTGTTTCTTCCTCTCATCCTTCTTGTGGGAAGGGGGGGAGGGAGAGTGAGGAATGAATGAATAAAAAAGGATAGGACAGATGAACCAGCTCTAGCAGCTTCCTTTTCTTTTTTTTTCCTTCACCCTTGAGAAGGAAAGCCAAAAGATGTTATTTCACACACACGCGCACACACACACACAGAGCTGTGAACAGCAGCTCTACTACAGGAGACTGCGCAAAGGACTCGTCCAAGCTACTGTGTCCTTTCTTCTACCAGTTCCCATTCCTCCACTGGTTTTTCCTCCTCCAGTGGTTTTCCTTCCCCAACTCCACCCCTGTAAGTGCTGCATTTGGCATCAGAGGCAGAATAATTCCCTGGGGCAAGAGGCAATGGTGAGTAGTACACGCTAACTTTGTCAGCCTGTATGCTAACATTAGGAACCATAAGCCCGCTTGTCTCTCTTCCACGTAAAAGCAACCAAAGGATATGGGGCAGCTGTTTTTCAAAGGTTTGTAAGAGCAGTTTCCTATTCTAGAAGTACCTCCTACCCTACTCCTCACCTGAGACTTAAACACCCATATAAATTGACTGAAGCTCCTTGAAGGAGGAGACAGGAGGACACATTTTACGGTGAAATTCAGGCTGTCACTTTTATAACAGGCTTCATGGGACAGAAGGCAAACAAGTAGGAAGAAGCCTGAATCTCACTGGAGAGCTGGAATTTCAAATTGTATGACCCAGAATGTGAAAGTTTCTGATATTGGATAAATAACTCAAATTATCCTGGAAGGAGGAACTAGCTGACTGAAGGTTGCTAGATGTACTATAAAATGGATTTCCCACCTCTCAGCATCAAATGCCATGCCCTGTGTTAATAGACTTTGGTGATTTCTTTTTCCTGTATTTCTTATATTCTTGATGTTTACTTGTTATTTGAGAATGAAATGCAGGAAAACTGTTTCCTCCCTAGCTCCTCTCCTTGCAGTTTACACTGGCAGGGAACTGGCTATAAGTAAGCTGTGATAAGGAAAGGTTGGAAATGGGAGTGGGAATTAAAAGCATAAAATTGCCAAAAATTTCTACTAAGACATCTACTTTGGTGGCAGCAGCAGTCAAAAAACTCTGAGAAAGGTGGCATACAGTATCACTGATTTTATATTTTAAAATATGAAAATCCTACAGCAGTCCCAGCCACATATTCTATATACATACTGCATACTCCACTTTTCAACTCATGACTCATTACTGGACTATGCAGACCATGTAGCTTGAACAGCACTGCCAGGTAGCATCTACCTAGAGGCTGATGTTTAGTACCTCTTCCTGAAGTACAGGAACCTTTGCTTCAAAACTACTCAGGGTCAGAAGGGCCTATGAATCAACTCTTTCACTTGATTGCTTGCTCATATCACTAGATCATTATACAAACGCACAAAAGAAGCAGCATCTTTCCCCAGCATGACTAACTTTTCAAGCTTCTGTGAAGATTTGGAAGTACTTTATGTGGATCTATATCTGGATTATAGTGCATTTCTAGCCTGGAAATCATTTCCTGTATCAAAACAGGTGATACTTGATATGGATGGCTATCCAAAGAGCATTCAGACATACTGTATTTTGGCATTTATCCTTCCAGGCAATGACAAAAAGAAGGTGGATTAGACCGTTACCTAGGGTCCAGATTCATTATCTGGCAGGCCTTATGAGGACTGCATGTTACGTACAGAACATTGCTTAAGATTCGAGATATTTGAGATTTCTCCGTATCTACAAATAAGAGAGTATTTTTTCCTCTTGATTAAGGTTTTCTTGTCCATTATTAAACTAGAATTTTCATAAGTGTTTCCACAGGTGTATATTCATTTTATGTAATAGAC
Source organism: Fulmarus glacialis (assembly GCF_000690835.1). Classification (NCBI taxonomy): domain Eukaryota; kingdom Metazoa; phylum Chordata; class Aves; order Procellariiformes; family Procellariidae; genus Fulmarus; species Fulmarus glacialis. The sequence goes on from NW_009194349.1 coordinate 14,282, forward strand.
TTAGAAGTGAATTAGTTCTTATCCAAGCTATGTCGCAGTAGAGGTTACGAAAAAAATGAGAAGCAACACAAATAGACTAAGTACTCAGATCTCTACTTAATTGTGCTGGAATACATCTATGGAGGCAATCTGAAATACTTCATTAATCAATGGAAGCACACACTACAGAAGGAAAATGACAGTGCTGTATGCAGTAATGCTTGGTTTTTGGTATGGTGGTTTTATTAGTAACACTAGTTTAACTAGATTAGTAACATCGTTGTCTATGATGATTTTCTTATTACACTATTTTTTATCCTCCTTAATCATTTACAAAATAAACAGTAGAAATCTTTGTTGCTAAAGATAAGGAAGCCATTTAAATGCATATTGGGAGATATTAGATTATGAGCTTCTGAGTTAATATGATATATCCCCCTTAGCACCTCTACTAGTCTCTGATGGCTCTGTTCAAAAGCATAAAAGAGGTTGTGTGAAAGGCTGTATGGTGAGGGAATTGTACTTATCAAGGTGATGTTGGATGCCTTGAGCAAAGTATTCATTCAAAGCCCCAATCTCAGTTACCATCTCCTACAGGACAAAACACCTTTAACGGTAGCTGGTACCCTGAAGTCTAAAGAAGTGTCATTCACATTAGTTATGGTGTTTGCAGCTTGATATATCAATCTGTGTTACCACCCATTTCTCAGGCAAGACTTACTGAGCAAGACTTTTCTAGTGAAGAAAGGTCATTGCTTTTCTTCATTTCAGGGTTTGTAATCTCCTGCCTTTCATAATGCTGAAATAATTGCTCCCACCAGGATATTGCCCAGCTGTGCTCAGTTTATATTTTGTAATATTTTCCTTTCTGTAAGTCAACTAGTGGTATATTTTTATGGCATTCTCCCAAGTGGATAATGATACAAACCAATGTATTTATTTAGAGGATTGGATAAACTGGATCAAAATTCAACTGCAAAATGTACAGAAAATGCATTCTTTTTCCCTAGCTTTTTTTTAAAGATATTTCTTTTACTTCTGTTAGTCATAATGCTTACAGTCTCTCAGATTTTCTGTCCCATTGTTCATTAACCAGGGAGGAAAAAATGTTGCTTTCCAGCACGTGCTAAGAATTTTAAATACGGAAAGGCCAAGATGCTGACTTCCATTGTCTCTAGGTCATGGAGACAGAAAGGTGAAGCTGAAGCAGTTTTAGAGTTTATAACAAAATGTGACTATGGTATATGCTATGAGAAGGGCACAGGAAAGACTGAGGCTTTTCTGGTCTCAGGTACTCACTGTTTGTATTTTCTCTTTTAATTTACTCAATCCCAGTTCTGACAAATGGATGTGCTTTCACTTAAAGGAGCTTGAGGGAACCATAGCACAGCTGTTAAATAACAAAGAATTCATAAATTTTGCTCTATTCACACAATGGATTGAGGCTAGAGGTGTCAAATACATATAAAACCTATTCATATAAGGCATGACTGTTGTCACTAAAAAAGCAGTTGCAACTCTTAATCTTAAAAATTAGTAGTCTATGATGGGGTTGGCTAACTAGGAGACTGCCCTGTGAAAGGATTTTATTTGCCAGGGTGGTACTCTATAGCAAACAGACAATAATGTCAGTTCTTTGCCAATGGCTTTCATTTACCACAGAAGAGTTCACTCACTGCAGGATGAGACATACATTTAAATGTTAGAAAGCTTTCTACTCATGCCATGTCTTCAACTTTCCCATCACATCTTAGAGCCAGGAAATACCATAATGTCTCTAAAGAGATCCAGGCTGTTTTGGCTCTCCAATTGACATTTACCAGTAATGCAGTCTTTTAGCTTGACTTGGATCCTTCTCCTAGTCTAGCATGTTAAGTCAAACAGACATAAAAATTATAAATCGCAGTCTCACAGGTGGTATTAGCAGGCATTATGCTTCCTGCCAGTTCAATACCCCAAGGATGAGGGCTTCTCCAGCTCTAGCAGTACTAAGAAGCACCAGTAAGAGAGCACATGAAAAGGCACAGTATTTTAAAACTAGACCAAGCTGTACCAGAAAAAAGCCTTTATATTTAAACTAGAAAAATAATATCTTCATCAATGGCCAAATTCTCTCATGAGTTGAAAGATGCAGTTCAGATTTCTCTTTCAAAACCAGATAAAAGCTAAAATACCATTGCCTTACAAACGTCAGAAAGTGTTGGAAAAGGGAGTGATTGGTTTGGTTTTTAAGTGAAAACTGGGATACTTCCAATAGCACATATGTATCATTTGAAGAAAACTCAGATTTCAAAACCCTAACAATATTATACAGACTTACCTAATGAATATTCAATGACTACAGTACTAATTGGGATAAAGCAACTACTACAGCCTTGTCACCTCTCTACAGCTTCCCAATTCTATCTAGTTAATACCAGTTGGTATTCGGTAGTATTTGGTTAACTCCATTTGGTGATTGGTAGCTGTAGATCTGGGAGAAATAGTAATAAAAACCCACTTGTGACCTTACAAGGCAGATGGTGGTTTGCCGCTTCCACTTTCACTGAAAGATTATTAAGGTACCCCAACTTTACCTGCACGTACCGAAAATCTGAGGTTTAGAATGAATGAGGAAAGTTGTGTCTGAATCAAACACTCGTGGTGGAGTTTAAGTATATTACAACTTCTATTAAAGCAATGAGTTCATCATCACTGATAACAAGAACAGCCTTTATTCAAAGACTTTTGTGAGGGCTTGTGCTCTCTCTTCTCACGTATATACATTATTTAGTAAGAAATTGAGACAGATTTAATATCATCAAACCCATACAAGGATTCTAGGGACAATCATAACCTAACAATTATTTTGTAGCTGGGTCTCATTTATCACTTTTAGTTGTGCAAGCCTAAGCCCTAACCATCCATGGTAGATAATGCTTCCATGCAGCAAAATTCATTAACATTTCTATCTTTGCTAAACAAATAGACCACTTTTTCTTCTTCAAACCCTTTTATACGTTTATATTTATCATCTGTCCTCTGCATATGCATAGGAATTTTGACAGATCACAAAAATCCCCAGGAGGGATTTCATCCATCCTATTAGCTTTGCATTTTGTGAAGTTTTCTATCTAGCAGACCTCAGAGGACAGCTTAAGAAATAAAGTAGTTAGGACTAGAGATTTACAGTTTGGTAGCAGTAAGGTAAAGATGGTGAGAGCTTAATTTATCTTAATAACACACTGGTTGTCATAGACTTCTGGGAACAGATAGACCACCTAAGAGAAGTTGGCAGTGATGGAAAGACCCCACCCTGTTAGTTTGGATGATGAGGTTATTCAGCATGACACCCATAGGAGGGGGACCAGGCAAATCACCTCATTGGCAGAGCAGCTGCAAGTTGTGTTTTTATTTGCAACATCCATGGCAGTGTGATTGACAACTAGGCATAATACCAAGTGGCATCCGTGGGAGAATACTAGCATCAATTACCCTCTATCAGTTGAATTCACTGAGTATAGGTGGCTCCACAAAGTTGAGTGAGGGAGGGTGTCCAGTTTATATCCATTTACAGATGTATGAAGAAATCTAGTTAACGTACTTCATTAACATTCATTTATTGATGACAGTATTTAACACAGATACCTACAAAATGGCAAGTATAGAAACAATGTTTTGTACTGATCTTAACAGAATATCAAAATTCTGAAGCAAACAAATAATTTATTGCACCCTATAAACAAAATCACTCATTAAACAAGAAACACTCCACCTTTCCTTGTTCTAACTTTTTCAGGTCTTAAAATTCATTCATTTATAATGGGGCACACCAGATGCTCTGCTACATTGCACTTGCTGTGGCCATTTCTATCTACATAATATAGATGCAATTTTTGTGTATATCAGATGCATTGTACTCTTGTCATCTGGCAGTATGTTAGGCTCTCTTGGCACGCACGCTCTCTTGGATAAAAAGGTATTCTTATGGCCAAAAGCATAGAAATGAGACTTTAAAGCACAAACAAAATATTCTAATATTAATCTTGCTGATGCAGGTTCTTATAGCTTTGACTCCTCCACCTATTACACAATTAAGAACTAGTCTCTTATAGCAAGATCTGAATGATGTACAGAGTGCTTTTGGGTAAGATGAACTTTTGAAAGTTAGTGAAACATGTGTGTCACCCGAATCAATCCATTGTTACCAAAAGAGACTACAGAGAAAAAAAACACCCAACCTGTAGAAACTCAGAAGGTGTGAATACAGTTTTAAGGGACTCCTAGGAATAACATGATTGTTTATTAAATGTATAGAACGTGCTTTGCCCCCACCTTCCTTCAGTGGATATCTGCTTGTGGTACAACATCTTCACTTGTTACCCACCAAGGCAGCAGCAGATTCCTCTTCTTTTCCAGTTAGGTTTGGACACACCACCAAAAAAAACCCCTGAATTTTTCCCACAGAGTTCAGAATTCATCTCAGTCCTAACATGGTAAAACTGAACTTACTTTCTTCCTAAGTGAATCATTCTTTCTTCTTCTAGCAATTCTTCTGGTCACCAAGCACTTAACTATATCTCAAAACCTTCACCTCCTCTTCTCTCTTCTATATAACCTTATCTGTTCTTGCCACTAAGAAATCCTGCAAAACTTGCTTCAGTTTCTCCAAAAAACATCAATTACTCCATAAGCATTAACAAAACTTGCCATATCCTATCTCAACAGCTTTACCTACATCTTTTTTGGCAGGAACTGTGTTCTGCTTGCTTGTGAAATACCTAGAAGTTGTGTAAGCTATTTGACTTTTGACTGTTGTGAAGAAGTGACATTACCTTCACTTTCTTCTATAAATCTCCAGTTAGACAATGGCTTTGGGTTCTTAACAGGTTCATTTAGTTTAGGCAATTTCCTCATCCATGAATAAAAACAGAGGCCTGATATTAGCATTTGACCACATAAAACACATCACCTTTCTGTGATGTGATTTTTAAAAAAGATACACACATTGAGTCAGCCCTTTGTCAGAAATGAATGCTTGTAACGAAAGAGTATTCTGACTGGCTAGGAAATACAGTTGTGCAAATTTCTCCTTTGTTATGGAAACGGAAGTACTGTCTATGATGCCTAAGTCTAGACGGCACAAAGACATTTGGATCCAGTTAAGGTATACTCACTCCTGTATCGATGCAATTGCCTAACTTTAGGTAGACGTGGAAATGGCTTATAAACAGTTGACAGGTATGAATACGCTAACCTAAATCATATTTGCTAGCATCCATATGCATGCCTCCAATGTTACAATTTGAGGATTTTATAAACAAAAACTGTGATACAAGTGGCTCATTTTTAAGTACTTTGTCCAATTACCACTTTTTCTTTTTTTTTTTTTTGGTGGGGGGAGGCCTATGGCAGGACTTCTCATGCAGATATAGGGGTATGCTTGAGCTGATATCTCCAAAGCACCAAGCTTTCTAATATTATTCATAGTATCATGACAATATTGTTAAAATTTAATTAATACTGTTAAAAAGTTATTTGAATATACATATATTTTTATATATATGTATAGAATGTTTGGGGAGGTTGTTTTTAATCATAAATGACTGAGTTTGTTTTTGTCTTTTCATGTAGTTTTCCCCTTCTAAGACTGCACCCTTCCAAGATAATTTCTTCTGAGAAGTTAGGCTAGCTCAGTTCATATTTTTCTTGTACCAGTTATAATGCTTCCTGGAGCAGGCTTTCCCATGAGTTGGATCCAAAAATACCACAAAAGATTCTGATGCTCAGATCCAGCCAAAACCCCATAAAGTAAATTTCATTCATAAACCTTTATGGAATAGCTCTGTTAACATAGGCAACTCATCTCCACTGCAGCAGTCAATAATAAAGCACTCTTCCTGACTTCTGCTCTGATTAAATTACATTTTAACAAATCTTAAACTGGAATGAGCTCTTATTGTGAAGTGAGTAAAGGGCACTATTATTTTTCTCTACATTGGTAATGGGCATATATTCTTACATTGTCAGCTGTTACTCCTGACAATGACAACAGATGAAAAAACCAGACATTTGCAAGATATGGCAAAACTACAGCACACCATAAATGTTAATAGCTTTATTCATTTCAGATCTGGAATGTGACAAAATGACTCATGCTGGAGAACAGACTTCCTGGATCACAATGCGAGGTAGGAAATGAAATTAGAGATGGTTAACAGAAAGCATTTCAGCTCAGCGTCCCACACCCACTCTTGAAACATTTGTCCAAAATGTGTCCCTCTCCTGAGGTTTGAAAAAACTTGTATAATTTTTTCGTATTGTCTCTCATTTTCTCAACTCCTCATTTTTACCTGGTGATGAAGGTCTGAATTACCCTTTCTGTTTCTAATGATAGCGGTTTTAGACTGAATGGAAACAAGAGCAATAGAAATCTGCCTTAAAGGTTTGCTCTTGCGGAATTTCCTTCCCACATTTCAATCCAATAAGATCCTAGCTTGGGAAATGCTGCTCTGAACAGAAGAAATATGAATGTTAAATAGACACAAAGTAAGTGTGTTTTGGCATGGAAATAGATTAATCATCTCTGTTTGAATCTGCTAATGTCATCTTATCATCTAATGGACTAAATTATACCCTTATTTTGTTATATGTCATTATATACTTCTATTTATACTGATAATATAGAATAAAATAAACTAT
>NW_009194350.1:0-9337 GCF_000690835.1 Fulmarus glacialis
CGGCTGCCCCGCTCCCCCCCAGAACTGGACGAGAAGCAAACTCCGGCCGCTCCAGCACGGCCTGGCAGCTGCCTGCCTTGTCCCCGCTGCCCGCAAGCCTGTGCGTGAGGCCAACGTGCGAACCCCGACTCCCACCGCGCACAGGGCCGAGCTGCCGCCAGCCCCGGCTGCTTTCCTCTGCGCTGCGGTTACCCTGGCTGTTGAAGATCAAGTAAGCTGTTGTCGATCCAGTGGTTTTAAAGCACAGAGGTTACTGCACTGTGAATGTGGAAACCGCCTCAACAGAAGATGCTTCCTCAAATTTCCTTTTTTTCCCCTCAATCTAAGTGTTGAATAATCGCTGTTTCTAACAGAAACATTGGATGCTGAATAGCCATGTGTGCAGCTGCTCCTGTCTTAACTAACTTGACTCCAAATTCTTCCAGTGGCCTCTTTCTGCTCCCTCTTCTGCCCTGTCTGCTGGTGTCCCAGGGACTTCCTCGCTGCCCTCTATACTTCTTCACTGACACTGGCAGCGTGGATGAAGTGGAGCAGCCTGGCACAAAGTCTGTGAGCCCCCCAGGGATTTAAACAGAGCCTGGTGGTCTGCAGCGGAAGAAGCCGTCTGCTCTCAACTGCATTTCCAGTGGCCAAAGGCCACCTAGTGTGGAGAACTGCTGATGTTCCTTTTAACGTCATTAAAAAAGTATTAGCAGGGAATTGTGAGGTTTCTGTGTTGGCACTAGTCCTTAGAGACTTCAAAAAATGTTCAGGAATCATATAAAGCACTCAAAAGAGGCAATGGTGGTTTGTTTGTTATAATTAGTGCTTTGAAAGAAATTCCTAGCCAGTTATTTTGGAAGACTAAATTAAATCTGAATGGTCCTTGGGAACCTACATTATACAGATAATGTTGACTTCTACCTACATCAATAATCTGCTCCAGTCTCGTAATACTCCTTCGGGATGAACTACGGAGGGGTCGTGTGTCACGGGCTCTGGTTCACTGCTTAGTAATGGTGCAGAAAGGACAACGGGAGGCGTTCCGAGCTGCTGCGGCTTTGACAGAGAGGAGCGAACGTTCAGGGGTCAAGTATCTAATCTGCTTGAGGGTGGAAGAGTTTCTAGGAGATGGGCATGGCTCCACATACTTACAGCTTCATTGGGATATGCAGATCAGGACTTTAGAACTGCTGTCGGAGGGGATGCGAACACCTGAGGGTACCTGAGAGGTGGCGGTTGACAGTGACTGCAAAAGAACGTTCTTACAGAGCTGTGTTCTATGTGTGTTACCAGAGATGGGACTAAAGAGCAGCTGTTAATGTTTACATTTCTTATTTTTCTATAGATGAACGAAGCACTTCTTCCTGGGCTTATCTGGACTAAGCCACCATCACCTTTCAAAGGCTCAGCACCTTCACTGTATTTTCTGCAGCACTTACGTGGCGTCTAGTGATGCAGACAAAGGTATGCAAATATAATCACAATTGTAGCTTTTGCTTCTGGAGCAGAACATGGGATGTTCAGGGCTCTGATGAGCAATTTAAGTTCTCAATTGTCAAAAAGGGCTTGAAATTCTATTTCGAGGAAGCCCAACCACGCCTGTTGTCTAAAACCCAGTAATGTTTAACATTAAAAATTACCGAAGAATTTTACCATTTGAATAGCTGCTGAAGTTACTACTCTCTCTCCTTCCTTGCAATTACTTGAGAACTTCTTTTGGTTTTGAACTAAATCTAACCCTTTGCCCAGGTATTGCGGATTCAAAGTGCCAGAGTCTGAGCAGGAAGTTAGAAGCACAGCAGAGTAAGTTGTTCTTCCTGTACATGTGGCTGAGCAAACATCGAGACCCATGTCTGATACTCTGACTTTTTTGGATTTAATATTCGAAGTGGCTTAAGTAGGTACGATTTTCCCATCAAAATTATAAATAACTCCAAATTCCTAAAGAGCTGACACCTACTCAGTGTATTTTCTCAAGGTCTGTAGTCAGAGCAGCAAACTTTCAGGATCTTTAAGATCTGTCCAGCAGCTTCTGGCTGCCAGCCTCTAGCTGCAGGTGCTCATCGTGTCTGTAGGCCTGTAGCATGTTGTGCGTCTGTGACTGTAGCTCAAACACATTCCCACATTCTGAGTCGTGAGACTAGAATTTGTTGAAAAATTGTAACAGAATTTTTAAACAAACCCATAATGCTAAATTGCATGGAGGAGGGGGGCAAGGAGCCCCCATGACTGGCAGCTGGGGCTGCCCCAGCAAAGGGGCTTGCAAGAGACCCCAAAACTCTAGCGACAGAAAGCAAGCAAAAGGGGTTTGTTCAGAGCATCACCAGATCCCTCTGGGATTCATGCGCATATTCTGTGCTACTCCGCACTTCTTACCCATTTAGCGTCCCAGCCCTGCCCCGCTCCCCAGCTATGAGGAACCTTCCGTGTGCCGCTGTCAAGAGACAGCGTATGGGTGTGACAGGAAGGGCAATCAGCCAGCTCTGTCAGGCTGCATTTAGTTGATTTGATTTAAATTGTGCATTATATCAGTAGTTTCACCCAAACTTGGTAACAATGGGTAAATGAAACACAAGATTTTATCTTCAAAACATCGTCTCTCTGGGGTGTATTTGTTTTCAACCATCTGTGCGTCACAGCCAGAGGGACTCTGTATCCATTTAATTTGCAGCCAAAATGCATTGTAGGCAATGGAACAAGAGGTGAATCCTGTTCTAAAATGCTGTGAAATACTTGCGTTTAGCTTTTGCAATTTTGTAAGAATTCAAAATTAACGATTTCCCTTAGAAAAAGATCTTTCCATTAATCCCAACTGTCTCAGCATGACTGTGCTAGTGTCTGGAATCTTCTTTTTGTCCAGCTTGCAAGAATACCCACGCATGAATCCAACTGTCCATTAATCTAAAAAACAAATTTTAACATAAAATAATGGCAACTAAAGAGAACCACAATACACAAATTAGTTTTACTCATATAAACTTCACAAACAAGACATTTTGATAGGAATTTTGCAAAGGTGTGCAATATTTTTATGTAATCATGCACTAATCAGAGTACGTTAGCTAAACCATGATGTACACTTTTTCAGGTGTTTGTTTGTATCTAGGGGTTTTTTTTCATGTCTTCTGTTTAAGAGTCAACTACCTGGGACAGGGATTATCTTAAATTGTTAAGGCTTGCTAAGATGCAAGTACTACATGGGTAGGAGGTGCTACCTCAATGCTAATAATTAGCAGAGATGTCAGTGAAGTGCATTGCCACCACCTGGTGACACATTCTGCTATTAAGAAGGAAAGAAGAAAGGCAGCACAGAAACTTCAGCACTTGAAGGGCAAAAGGGTTTACTTTAAAACAAACTAACAAACAAAAAGGTTTTCAGAGCCTACACAGATTAACACACTGGGACACAATTTTGCCAGGGATTCATGTTATATTCCACTCATTCTAGGCAAAGTTGACAGTTACCAATACTATTTATCTGCCTCTCGAAATTACAGAAGCTTGAAATCCACAAGTTTTTCTTGGGATGTTCAGGTGAACCCTGTCTCTGCAATAACTGCAAGGTCATGGCATTTGTATCATGCTCTGCAGCTGTAGAGGAAGAGACCTGCACTTCAACAATATTTGTATTTCATTTTTAAGTGTTGTTTTTAATTATCCTTACAGCAAGCTACCTCTGTATGGCAGTTATACGGCTCTAGCCAAACCCAGACATTTAAATGGAGTTACTGACAGCACAAGGTCATATTTTATCTTTTTGATCAAACCATTCCAGTTCCACAGCTCGCAGCAGTAGGATACAAAAATTGTTATTAAGCTTCTATTTAAAAAAAAAAAAAACACACAGATCTATATTAAAGACTTCCTATAACAAAGAAAGTATTCCCATATCACATAAAAACATAATACTAAGAAAAAAGTGATTCTTCTTCTTTTGGCATAGTTTCTTTTTAAAACCATTTATTAAAAATATCCACCAGTGCATCCGATGCCCTCAGAACTAGAAGGCAGCATTTCACAAAACACGTCCATACAAGTATTTACATTTGTTCACATCTTAGAGTGTTCCATTTTCAATGCTGGATCCGTTAACTGGAGGCTCAACAATCAGCCTTGGCTCTATCAGCGCATCCCAACTTTCAGTTATCTGAGAAGAAAATACAGACAATACTTAGCATGTACAAGCTATACAGGCAGATGCAATTTTTCCTACATTATGCTTTGTCTAAACTTGAACAGCACTCCCGAAGGAAGATCACAGATCCTTCCTGTGATTCACTGATCTTCTTAATGACCCTCAACCTGCCTGACATCCTGGGTAAGGAATGATGCAGGTAAGAAAAACAGTGCGTGGAATGAATAACCTTGTAAGAACTGATACTCTACCTAGACATGATATTGTTTATTTTATTAGCCAAAACAAGAAGTTACAGAGTTTGATAACTGGTTTTGAACCTAGTTAATTGAATAACATGCAAGAAGTGATTCTTGTCTTGTAATTATGCACATTCTTGCTAGAAAGGAACAATTCTTTTTGCTTTCATTTATTTTAATCAGATGCATTATTATAAAGGGAATCTCACTGAGATCAATGGAGTCATAAAGCAGGGTATGTATCAGCTATACAAAACTTGTAACAGGCTTCAAAAGAGGACACCCACATACCTTTGTATCCTGAGGAACAGCATACTCTATCAGTTCTGCTCCATCTGCAGACTGGTAAACCAGATCAAATTTCCCTGGCTCTTTAGCAACTTAAAAACAAACAAACCAACCACTCCATTAAATATAAGCAAAAAGGTTTAAATGTTTACCATATTTAGAAAGCTAGTCAAAACCAGTTTGTTTGGTTTTTTTTTTGAGTTGGATGTTTGGGTTCGTAATTGTAACAAAAAATCTGAGGTAGAACTGAATACTACACACCAAAATTATGGCAATTATCTAATAGAACTATATGCGTGAAAAAGTTAATCAACAATATGCTGCCTAAATTTGAGAAAAACGCTCATATGATGATGATTCATTAATTCTGGCTTAAATGGCAACCACAGTATACACATTCAATTTCAGACATTCATAGTTTCAGGTGTCTGAAGTGCACTTTGTCATTGCAGGGACTCAGTTCCACATCCACTGAAGACAGTGGCTTCACTGACGTCGCGAAGAACGGCATTATGATCTAAAATCTTCCTCTGTAATTCCATATAATAATTTTTTTTTTTTTTCCCCAGGAAATGAAACCACAGTAGAGATGAGTTACTGACTCTCTATACTGACTGGACAAATTTTATTTTGTAAATACCTATGAGCATCCTCAATACAACTAGCAAGTGTTAGAATTTCTCTATTTAAATAGACTTTTTGGGGAGGGGTGTGTTGAGAAGGAACCTGAGGAAATTGGAAATACTCCTGAAACATGAAGTGTGCCTCGACTTAGCTGTTTTCCAAGTGATGCAACAAGCATTTGGTATCCCAGGGTACGTACATTGTCCTGCTGACGACGAAAGGATCTCAAGCTCGATCTGTTTTTTATCAGCATTCCAACTGATTATTTTCCCCTCCTTCATAAAGCAACAAGAAAAGAATCAGACAAGATATACTCCAGCACTAGATAACTATTCCATATTACAACCATAGTGGTACTTGACCACAGTGAGAAGTATAGCTGTCAAATTTTTCTCTATGTATAAAATCTGCGAAGTATTAAAGCTCAGCAATCTGCAGTTACTGGCATCAATAAACCAAAGTTATTTGCTGTCACCATCCTTGTAGTTTAAATCAGTACTTATCCAGAAAACAAGTTATTTGAAGTAGCTACAAAATTTTACTTGCACCAGTTTCAAGAATTTGCCTTGACTTCAAGCAGCAGTAGACTTGAATACAGCTACATTTTTCTACGTGAAGGTCTGCATTTTTTGTCACCTCTAAAATATTAATGACCATTATATTTTTTTTAAATAACTGCTACACCTTTCAAATTTTCAATTAGTTTTGGGTTCTAGAGTTTTCATTTTACTGCTGCACCAGGAATAGCCTGTGGAGTCAAGTGGACGAGAAGAAAAATACTGCACAAGCTCAAAATATTTAAGCCTTACCTCACCTGTAATAGTTTTGTGAGTGAGTTAAGGGAGGAGGGAAAACAGTACCTTATAGTCTGAAACTTCAGGACTGTAATTTTCAGTTAGTTCCAAGCGCTGTTGAAAGAAATAAAATAACAAATTACAACTTTTCCTGATCCTTGATGATACCCTTATGCCCAGACACAGTTTCTTCAGCAAGAGGAGAGTGCAAGAACAAAGTCTCCCACTCCCAGATCCTGATTCCTGTAACAGTCCCACGTAGTCTTCCAGGACTCACTGCTCCAAAGGAGCCTGTAACAATCCCACATAGTCTTCCAGGACTCACTGCTCCAAAGGACTTACGTTCTGGTCAGGCTGTGAGAGATCAGGGAGACGGATCCCAGTCTCTTCAACTGATTTAATTTTCATTTACTTTTTTATTGTGCAGTGAAGTGTAATTATTTGTATGGTAAGATTTGCAATAATACTGAAGAAACACTATAGAGAGAAATAACAAAGTAGAGAAATTTTTTTCTTTTATAGCACCTAATTTTAATGCTGACTTTTCTTGCATGTTGGAAAGAGAGCAGTAACATGCTTCTTTCTGGCACTCTTATTTAAACATAAACCTTGAAAATATGTCCATGGTAGGGAGAGAGCCTTTGTGAAGGTGCAACCAGAAAATTCTATTATTTGTGAACTGACTCGTGCGCTAGCTAAGAGAGTCATTGTACAAATGTACGTGGAAATTCACTGAAATGACAGCAGAGACAACATTTTTTTGTTTGTGTTATACAAATACAGGAAGTTTAAAGAAATGCATTTAACTTATGCACATGCTCCAAACCTTTGTAGAAATCAAATTCAGACTTTAAACAACGTAATTTTTTAGAGCCAACAACAGAAACTGTAACAGTTTGGGAAACTATTAGGCTAGCAAGAAAGGAGTGAACGCTTTCAGAGATTCCTACAAATGCGAGACACAAGACGTTTTAGGAGCTGAACCATCTGCTGAAGTTTAAAACAACATTTTTGAAAAAGAACAACAAGTAGGATGAAGACTACTTCCTAACTCTTACATTTCTAGGATAACGGTCCCAGAACAAGGTAAGTTCAAGATTAAGTTCTTCAGTGTAAGCTTTTGGTTGTGAGGACTACGCTATCTGTGGCGTGTCCTGCAAAATTTTTGGTAGCCCAAATGAAACAATTTTAGCCCACTAACATTCAGTATTTCACAAGTTCTTTACCTTAAAGGCAATTCTTTCTCCCACTTGTGGTGGGGCAGCTAGAAGAGGTAACACACTATAGTCTCTCTTGGGGACCTCCACGGGATTCTGTGAAACAAACAGTAAACCCATTGATTTAATTACTGTATTAATAAAAACAGAAGACAATGTTTATGCTGTATGGATTGTAAGATGTTCTGAGAAGAGTAAGGTACGTATCCAAGTGCTTTGTTTTGAAATACGTAATACAATCACTTAAATATTGTTCAATAAACACTTCCTCAGGCTGCTAAATGGAGATACAGTAAACATCAAATTTACTAAGTTAAGATCAACCTTTATCCTACTAATCTATTTCTGCTTTTACGAATTACTCTCATCCTATATGTTTTTTCTATAGTTAAAGCTGCAAGAGAAAGGTGACCTATGACTGCGTAAGTCACTCACCTGGACAAGAACAGAAGTGTTTGTCGCAGCTTCATTTAACTGCCTCTGTTTCTGGCCTTCACTGCTGTAGTTATAGAAGAAGCCAGGGTTTGCTCCTCTCCCACGGCCTTGGCCCCTCATCATCCCACGAAACCCACGGCCCCTAGGTCCTCTCCAGAAGTTATCCTCTCCTGTTCCACGCCCCCTTCCACGACCTGGGCTGGCAAGTGGTCCTTGAATACTGGTTGGCAACTGTTTAGTACAGTTTCTTACTATGGAATTACTCAGTCCAGCATTTGCTGTGGGTTTTTTAATAACAAGTGTTTCCGAATCTGAACTATCAGACTCTGAAGAGGAGGTCTTTGCTTTGGGAGCCGAGGTGGTACTGGTTTTTACAGCTGCCGCATTGTTAGGCAGTGACTTTTCCTTTGCAGTACTGTCTTGTGCTGTTGCCACTTTCTCATCCTCTGTACTCGAGTCAGAATCTGAACTAGAGGACTGGGATTTTTTAGCATTTTTACTAATTGCAGTCTTAGTGGAATTTTCAGCGTTAGACTTTACAGTCACTTTATTAGAAACAACAGTTTTCACATCAGAATTTGCAGCAGCTTGGGATCTGTCTTTGGGAAGTGTTGCCACTGCAGGTTTATGGGAAGATTTATTTTGCTTTATGCTTAATTCACTGCTGTCACTGTCAGACGACGTGCTGGAGGAATCTGAAGCTCCCACCCTCTTTTTTCTGGACTGTGTTGTGATTTTTTTAGTGTTACTTTTACCAGAATTTAGAGAAAAGCTCTCATTTGCCTGTTCTAAAGCCATCTTTGCTGCAGTGGCCTTTGTCTGCTTTTCATCCTTCTTTTTTGTTGCCAACTGTTTCTCCCTCTCCATTTTTTTAAGCTTTTTAGATTGGTCAGTAGAGCTCTCTTCCTTACCTTCTGTGAGTCTATTTCTTCCACTAACTTCTTCCTTTCTTTTTCTTTTCTTGTACCTTTTTTGAGAGTCACAAATACCTAGAGAGGCCTCTTCCCTGCAAGAGGAATACTCAGGATTATATTTATTCTTTTTCTTTTCCCTTTTATGCCTCTCTTCTTCATTTCTAGAGAATTCTTCCTCTTCCTGCTTTTGTCTACGCCTTTTTTTGTCTTCTTTTGGTGTGTAAGAGAAGCCATCATCTATCTCTTCATAATCATCTGCGACTATCTCTTCCAATTTTACTCTGTCAAAAAAAACCAAACAAAAGCCACTGTTCAGCATAATTAACACCTTTTTCCTGCATGTTAGCACCTCAGGTACAGCTGTCTTTTGGGAGCGGGGATGCTCCACCTGTTCAGAAAGTTCGGTTCTGAACTACAGGACAGTTCAGAAAGCAGTCTCCAGCGCACGGGTTGCTATCCTAAACCAAGGCTGACAGGAGCACCTGAGGGCACGGGTGCTGCCAGGTCTTTTTAAGCAGGCCCGCTCACGGCGGCGCAAGGGCTCCGGGCAGGTCGCGGGAGCAGCGGGGGATGGAGGCAGCGCCCTCCTTCCATCCGTGAGATTTCCAAACCCTTGGCTCTCTCCAGCCCCTTTCAGACATCCCGGGGCCTCTCAGGCACCGCGGGCTTTGGGGAACGGTGCCCGCGAGCACCCGGCTCCCGCTCCACC
>NW_009194351.1:0-10000 GCF_000690835.1 Fulmarus glacialis
CGCTGCGGGGAGAGAAGAGGGATGCCCTGCGATGTAAGGAAAAGTTTTCTTCTTAGTCTCAGGGTCCTCTGCCATTCTCTTATTGCTCTCTATGCTACTGCAATATGACCAGTTCCTGAAAGGCGCCGAGCACCCATCTCTCCCTCTCTAGGCAATGTACCAGGTACTTTTCGAAACCAGCTTCTTAACATAGACTCCAATAAAAAAAACTAATCAGCCTTTCATACTCAACAACAACAACAAAAATACACGCACACCCCAAAGCACATTCCAATATTTTCCTTCCTAAAATCTTTATTTTAAAAGGGTTTGCTGCCCCAGAGAGAAGCAGACTTTTTAATACACACAAATGACATACACCAGTTATCCACACAACAGAGGAAAATATTCTGTAGCTGTAGAGACTTTGTGCTTCTAATCACCTGGGTGTGCATGCCCGTGATTATGAGGGCTAAGGCGTTTCAGGGAAACAGCTATTGATCATCTGAGAAAAAAAATAAGAGTAGGAATTGGAAGAAGGGGTAAGAAAAACACAGGAGGCAGAGGCCAAGAGAAGAAAAAATACTTAAAATTAAAACCAAACCAAATATTCAACCTCCATCTCTTTGATTACTATAAAAATGAGGCAAAATACTGCATGTAGAAGACAGATGAAGTAGCCACAGAAGATGAGCATCCAGCGCCTTAAAAGAAGCCTGTATCAATTGGCCTTAGCCTTTAGTGTCAAATACCTGAGCTGCCCTGCTGAAAGTCCTCATTAAAGGATTGTGTCTGTCTCAACACTAGTTAAAAAAAAAAGGCAACAGACTCCTGGAGCTGCAGGACTGGATACACGTTGGTACCTCTCCAGCAAAGACAAAAGGTGGCTCCAATGCGAAGATGGGTGTAACTGTGCTTGTGTGTCCACGACTAACAGCCTGTCTTTACAGAGTGCATATAGCTCATAGCAGCAGTAAGCGAGAGCTTTGCTTCTTTTGATACTGGCATTCTTGCCGTGCTCAGCACCACAGTTTCTGAATGCTTTACAGACAGTAAAAGAATAGTGAAAAATAAGTCTCTCCACGCAAACTCTTAGTTCTGTCCTCCAAATTTTGCAATCTGTATTTTTTTACTGGAGCAGTACAAGGAGGAATTTCCTATCTTACTTTTGATTTGGGAGTGTTGGGTAGAAAAGATGCAGTTTTCGTTTTGCCTGCAGTTTGTATGTACAAGACAAACACTAGCAGTGTGGGGTGCTGGTTTGAAAAATAGTTTTATGACCCTGAGTTGCAACAGCTCTGCAGCCATTTACTTCTCTTAAGTTGTCTACACGGTGGGCACCCTGCAGTTGCTGGGCACTTCACAGAGCACACTGGAGTGTCCTTAGAGTAAATGGAAATTCCCCGATAGCAGCTGGAGGTGCGAGGTGTCTTAGACAGGGCTGGGCTGGTCCAACGCAGCCCTAAAGACAGCAGAAACATGCACTGCCCACAGTGTGCATTTGATTTCCTTGCATGGGTTTTTGGCTTATCTTCAGATATTACCGTCAACTTTTGCAATCGTAAAGGCAGGAGGTTTGTTCCTCCCACAAGATCTGGAGTGACAGCCCCACATGTGACACTAACCTTTTGACAGAAAATTGCTTCAGTGTCTCTTCGAGTGAGTGTCCCAGCAGCACAAGAGAATCTGGAGACAGTGCAACCCAGAACTTTTGACAGACAAATAATCTAAAAAATGTGGGGTGTGGCCCTAAGTTAAAAAGAATGAATTATTTTGTCTTTTTTTTTGGTGGAGAAAATAATTCCCTTGTTCTTTTCTTTAGCAATTTGCATTTGAATAGGTGGATCTGTTCTTTACATTACTTTTGAGAGCCTGCATTTCCCAAATTCCTATTACACCACTGGGCTTTCAAGGACAGGAGGGAAGCCAAAACATTTCCATCTAATGCAAACATGGATTACTGGAAGGATGTTCTCATTTTTTAAAAATGCACTGGGAGCAAGAGCCAGGTTTGCTAGCACCTTCTCTGCAAGCCATCGCTTCTTTGGCTTACTGCATGTAGAGAAAGAAAACCTCACCAAAAGGAAAGGGCAGAAGTTCCTGGAACACCACAGCCTGCAAAGAGAGCTGAGGAAAGTGCTACCGGGCAGGCAAGCACACCCACAGCAGCTGCAAGGAGGGTTAGCACACTGTCTCGCAGTGAAATCAAGCACGCTGATGGCTGGAGGCCCTTTCCCATCAGCCTCCAGTTAGTCAGCATCCTGTCTGTATCAGTGGAAGACCATCTCCAAGATAAAAGATCCAGTGCAAGAGGGGAAGATATTTAATACCTCCTATGTTAGCGGAGCTGAGATTTCAGCTGCGACTACCCCCAGGCAAATCCAAGTTTCCAAATGTTCCAGGTGTGGTTCCAGGAGGCATCTTCAGTTCCAGGAAGCAGATCTCTGTGTTAGCACAACCAGTGTCCAAAGCGTTTCTTCCTTAGAGTCTAGATGGAAACTTCATGTCAACCCGAACTGTTCTTCCAGCCAACAGATACAGCAAAATCTTGAGAAGTACTGATGAGCTGAATGTTGCCATTGCGTGTATGTGTATAGATATATATGTATGTATGTATGTATAATATATATACAAGTACATTAAAAAAATATATTGCCTCCACTTCTCCCTCCCTCTGCTCTCAAAAGTTTGGGGAATCTGGGGAGCTAGTCAAACACAAAGTGAGAAATCTCAGAGGATGCCGCTGATGCTCCATCCCTGCAGAACTCATTACGTGCCAGTTGCTGTACTTAGGGTGGATAGGAAGGGGGATCTATTAGAGAGAAAAAGTGCAGAGTAGGGTTAAGAAGCATTTTTTTTCCTTCTAGCTGCTGTCCTTTTATCTGCTCTCCTTCTCATGTTTCTGGGCTTTTTTTTTTCTTCTTCCTTCTCCTTCATCCTATGGAAGTGGCACTGAATGCTGATAAGATAATAAATGGTCCAACCCCAGGCAATCATTTTCAAGTAATTAGTTCAGCTACTGAACTTCTAAGAGTCATTTTTTTTTCACCTGCCCAGCCAGAAAACTTGGGTGGTTAGTTACCCCATCACTGCTGAGTGGTCTTTGGGGAAGTGGCACTCAGAAGTACACGTACTTGAGCTCCTGGGTACATTATGCAATCTCTAATTAAGCCTAGCCCTGGCCTTGATATTTAGTATTTTATTTACCTTTTGTGAAATTCCTTACTTGTGCCAAAAGCCAAATGTCACATCCCAGTAGGACCAAATCTGGGATTTGTTGTAAGCTTCTGTGCACAGTCACACCCAAGATCACAGATTGGTTCAAAACAATTGGAATAGCACTACTTAAGGGAATCTGGGGGGGTGCCCTTTTTCTGTTTCAGAATAAACATTTCAAAATTTCCCTTGGAAGGGAAGTTTGCAGAGGGAAATCATGGCATTTGGTTTAATGAACCTGACAGAAGAGCTTCCAGCTTTCTCCTTTCCCAGGATGCTCATCCTCCTCACCCCGCGTCGAAGCCCAGGGTGCTAGGGCGTGCGGGGTTCCCGGCCGCAGAGCCTGGAGCTGGGCTTTCGTGAGCACCGGGCTCACGGGCAGCTCCCAGTCCCGCAACAAGGAGCCTGTAAGCCCTAGGGTTGTTGATCCTGGAGCAGGCTGCCTTGGAGCTGCGGGGCCTGAAGGCTCCAACTCCAAAGCGGTCCAAGTGACAGAGAAGCCTTGGATCTGCGGGGCCCGAAGGCTCCAACTCCAAAGCGGTCCAAGTGACAGAGACTCCCTGGATCTGTGGACCCTGGAAGCCCACCAGGTGAAGCGAGCGAAAGCCTTCCTGGCAGGCGGGCAGACTTCCAGGGGAACCTTTGCTTGTGTTTCGCTGGCGGGTCCCCAAACCTGCCTAGTTCCAACAAACACTCTGGTTCCAACAATTTGGCATTTTCCGACAAAGATCTCTTCCATCTGAGAATTCCTGCCCAGCTCCGGTGTACCCTCAGAGCTTCAGGGGTGACCTCTGATAAAATGAGGGGAGATTTGGGCTTTTGGATGTATAATTAGCTTCTTCGTGGCAGAATACGTGATAACCAGGTCTGTGGACAGGGAGAGGAAGTTCTGCGTAGGCGAATTATGGGGGCTTTGTGCCCTCCCCTCTGACGCTGGTCAGCATCAAATGCAGAACACAGGGTTAAATAAACCAACTGTTTGTCTGCTTTGGTATTGGCAATTCATATTTGATACGCATTAGATTCAAAAACAAAGTCAAGCATCCTGGAAACACACAGAATTTATCAGGCACCTCTTACTTCACGAAGCAGCAAAGGAAGAATGCAGCCACATTTCTTCCTCCACACAGATCGTCTTCGAAAGTTTTGTTTTAAATCTTCGTTTTATAGTTTCACTCTTTTTTTTTACTTCCCTTTTTCTCCTCTTAAAGTCACCTTGGGTGACAGATGTCACCGGGCCTCAGAAGAGCTGCTTGGATAAATCAGTAAATAATATTCATGAAATAGTACGTGCTAGCATACCCTGCTTTTCTTTTTATCCGTTCTAACAATACCAAATTCCTCATCCCTGAGACTCACATAAAGCCCACGACAGAGGGTTCACATTCAAACTCCAATCAGCAATTCACAAACTAACACAGAATGATCTAGCTGATTTCACTAGGGACCTCCATATGGTGATGAAATTTATTCTGAGCCATGTTTAGGTTTTGTAGTTGTAGGCACCATGCACAAACCCTGAGAGAAACTGAGATTTTTAAAGCTGAGCTGGGAATTTACTAATACAGCTCCTACTGAAATAAATGGATGCTGTTTGCCCTCAGAATCTCAGTCATCCTAGAAGTCGGACAGAGTCTCGTATCCTGTGTGTTTATTTCTCAACCAAGTAAGGATAATCTCTTTCAGCCTTTCGAGTCTCCAGTTCACTACAACAATTTCCCAAGGAATACTTTTTAGACAGTACTTTTGCTGTTATATCCTGGAGGTGGATGTGTCTTCTCCAGTTGTAATATTTTTAAACTATAAATTGTTCAGTTGGATTCAATTTTCAAAAAGCTATAACAGGGAATTCATATTCCCCAACTCTTTGAAGCATGTAACAAATACACATTTTTATAGTATGGTATAGGTGTGAAGTTTGTGTGGCTTGTCTTCAAAAGAAAATAACAATCCAGATATATTCTATTTTTTTTTCCTATAGTTTGAAAAATGGATTGATTTTTTTTCTTTCATTTTTGCCTGTTTAAGTACAGGACTGGAGTTGTTTTTTTCTGTATTTTTCCCTTCAGACAGCATATTCTCCTGATGGAACTCCCCTCCCCCCAATACACAATGTGCTTTTCTGATTTACCAGCTCTAGCATTTTCTCAACAATCATGTGAGCAAGAGCAAGGACTGAATATTTTTAGACGCTAGAACTAAGCAGATGGCGAAGGATGTAGAAGATCAATAACTCTAGTTTTTGTAAAGTTTACAGCTCTGCTTATTTCAGTGTATTTCAAAATGCAACGAGAAGAATATAAAACTTCACAGAATGAAACGGGAGAAAACTGCACTGGCCTGGGTGCCTTGTATGAGAACATTTTTCAAGCCGTTCTTTGAAAGCAAGCCATGCACTTGCTCCAGCTTTAATTGTGAACTCTCCCTTTGTTAATTTGATTGTACTCATGTTGCTGTTTGGTAAAAGGTCTTGGACAGATGTGTGCTCATCTGACATTCTTCCAAGCATGTCTGCGTGGTCAAACTTGAAAGGTTTTTGGGAGCTGAAAGTCATCCCATCAGGAACCAGAAACAACACCATCTGCTTTAGGTGACTAAGCACACTTCAAGAATAGCCATCTCCCTCCTTCTGGGCCCAAGCCTCCATGCTCCCCTGGGCTTTTCCTGTGGAGCAGGCCCCCTTCAGAGGTGCAGAGGAAGGGGAAACCATAAAAAAAGTTCTGGCCACAACACAGTTTTCACTACCACTTCAGGAGCCTGAGGGCTTAACTGAAAACAGGGTGGAATCAGGCAGTTGCTCAAAAGCTGGTGGCAGAGTGCTGGAAATGGGATCTCCTGGGCCAAAGTAGGGGCACTTAATAGGAGAAACCAGTGTCTTGTTTTGTGACCTTGAGTAAGTCCCTCCATCCTTCTGCGCCTTCACTTCTCAGCTGCAGAGCGGGGTAGCACAACCTCATTTCCCTTACAAACGTCAAGGCTTGCAGGGTGGGCACTGGGTCTATGACTCTGCAACGTGTCGGAAGGTGTGTTGTTATTAGCCCGCAAGCATTAAGTAGAATTAGGAAAGCCAGTCACCAGACCAGCAGTTGACAGAGGTTGCAGGAGACAAACAAAATTCCCCCAAAGTCATTAAGACAGAGTTCACATTAGCGAGCGCATTCCCGGACACTACCTGACGAGGCTGTGGGGCTACAGAGCAGGCACATCCCACCCTTCAGCAGTATCTGCTGCAAGCATGGTGTGAATAGCTAAATGCCAGAGACAAAAAGGCTGGTAGGGAAGCAGATCCTGCTGTAGCTTTTCATCCACGGCTGCTGACCTTTCCAGCCCCGTGGATTCTGTTTGTTAATAGGAATGCCCGCACTGTGCTGACGAGGAGGAACCAACCAGGAGTCCTTCATGCATTTCCCTAAACTTGTAACAGAGCAGTCCCTAAAACTGGGGAATGAGGATGGGGTCAAAGAAGACCAAAACATGGTCTTTTGATGTTTTTTTGATGCTTTGTTTTCAACAGACATAAGGGAGCTGAGGTTTACATGGTATTTTTAGGGCTTGCGACATCCTCAAGCTTTTTGTGCTTGGTGCTGGCAAGGCAAGCATCGCATGGCTGCCATCTTGTATTCAGCAAGGGCCGGGGGACTGGAGGGGCTGGGACCAGCGAGGCTCCTCACCTGCGCAGGAGGTCAGGAGGAGACACATGGGGAGGGTGGCGATGCTCTTCTCACACACGCTTTAGAGTTACTGTGGGGTTTCCAACTTCCAGCCAGATCCTCACCACCCAAAAGGGAGCGCCGCTAAGTGTCTCAGTGCCATCTCTAGCAGCTGTCCCTTCCACCCGAGCAGTGTCAGCCTTGGAGCCAGGCCAGCATCTACGTGTGGAAGCTGTTCCCTCCTCCAACCTTCTGGACCTTAGGCAAAAGAGCTACTAAATGAGCCATACTGACACCAATACTGCAATCAATTTGTTAATAAGGATCAGAGACGGACTCTGCTGCTGGGAGGAGGAGGAGAGGGGAAAGGAGATCATTATTTTTAATCTAAATAAATCAATATGTTAATAGCGGAAAGGATGCACCCCGCACAAGGATGGTGGAAGGGGGAAGGCAAATGAGTACAGCTCTTTTTTTTTTTTCTGGAGGGGGGGCACCATGTAGTTTTTCATTAGTCTGGGTTTAAAAAAAAGAAAATTATTTAATACAAAAAGAGTGGGAGTAGACAACTTTAAAAGTCCAGTAATAGCAAATAACTAATTATACCCGTCTGAGACTCAGAAGCATGCCTGGCTCTTTTCTTTCTTTAAAACAAATTAAAGAAAAAGGAAAGCTTGATTCTCAGGAGGGCTTATCTAAGGCCTCTCATCTCTAATACACATCTAAAGGGACAGGGAAAATATCTTTTATCACTTAAATCTCCCTGAAATTTAAGACCAGCTGGGAATTTTTTTATGTGGATATGATTCATTAAATTCATATCATTCCAAAGAAACCTTCCTGCCGGTTTATCTTTGCCACTGCAGTCATCTCTCCAGAAAAGCACAGTTTCCTGAATGTTGTCAACCTGGACAGCTCAATTTTTGGCTGAAGGTTAGATTTCATTCGGAAACTATGGAACTGGCCCCACATTCTTCTTTTCAGGGAACTGGTATGTGCAAATCATTCTCGAAGTCAACTTTTTCCCTTCTCTGAGACAATAGGAAAATCCTGCACCACCATACCCTTCCAGCCATTAGGCTTCTCAGTCCTGAGAGGTGGGATAGTTTTATTTTCACAATACGTTTCAATATTTATACATCGTACTTGGGGGTTTAGCGTCCTTCATCAAATATAGGTACAAGAGCTCCGAAGGCTCAGCTCTGAGAGCTGGCTCGGAAAGCAGCCGCATCCAGCTTCTGCTGGGATCAAATGCAGTAAGTTTGTATTTCAGCAATCTTTAGAGCCGCTCGACGGTGGAGTGATGTATGAGCTGGTAAATAGCGGAGTTAATATCCTGGTATAACGTGCAGCCGCTGAAATGCTCTGAGCAACGCTCTGCAGAGTTTTAGCAGGGAGGAAAATGTATGTTTTACATAATGAGCTCCTTCATATATAGTGCCACAAAAGTTACTAGGGAGACGGTCTGTCTTAGGCGCAAAGAAAAACAAAGGGAAGTTCACGTGGCAAGATTGCTCCTTGCTGGCTCCATCTCGCAGCCGATGCGGAGGGTGGGGAGGCACTTCCAAGGGCGATAGTTTGAAAAGCGGAGCTGAGCCAGGGCACCCGGGCGGCGGGGAGCGAGAGGCTTTGGGAAGAGGTCAGGCAGAGGGCAGGGTGGATCGAGTTCAGGGGCGGCTGTGGAAGAAAGGACGTGCGGCCCTGACAGATGCTAGTCGCGTTGTTCGGCGCGCTGTCGGAAGGCACGTGAGTGCCATGGTGATGGGTGCGCTCTGACATCCCAAATAAAGGAGCGCCGAGATGGGGGGGCTCCAGCGAGGGGGAAAGGGGCCACATCCCAGCCTACGTGAGTACTTCAAATCAGACTGCACTTGTGAAATTAAAAATAACTGCAAGCGATTGCACAGAATTAAGCAACCCGGAACTCCCTGAATTTATCCTAGGGTAGAAGAGCAAACAGTTTTCATCCTGGGATTTTTCTTTTCTCTCATCCATTAAGTAGACACAGCGCTGCCTTTTGAACAGCTCCGTAGGACATGGCTGAGAGTGGGAAACTGTCCCCAGACTCCCCGTTTTGAACGCTTCTTTCCCCAAGCAGGTATCTGGGCATGTCCAGCCTTTGTGTTTCCCTGGGTGCAAGTATCGTCTTTCCTGTTTCCTGTTTTGCCCTGGAGGAGCTCACAACTTCCCTGCATTTTAGTTCTACTTATTACTCGGAGATTTACAGTTATATTTCTAAGGTTCAGAAAATCCAACTTATACAAATACTCTTCTGTTAGTAAAGGCTGTATTATCTGGTTTAGATACAGACACAGTCCTTAGATTCAAATTAGGGCTTTTACCACATTTCCAAAATTCTCACAAACCTCCGCTATCTTGAACACAGTGAATGTGATTAAAAGTATCAGCTCGTCTCGCCAGATTCCTGTGGGAGTATCAGATCTAAACTAGATTATTAGGCTAAAACCCTGCTTTTCAATTCAACCCAAGTTAGCAGTTGGGATCCTCTGGTTACAATTTGAAGCTATCATCAGCATTTAGGGGCCAGACTCGTACAGGAATCACCAGCGAGAGCTCATGCCACAGATTTACTTTGGCTTTGCAGCTCCTAAAAGTGATACAGCTCTTTGCCGATCTCCAAATGCAGCCAGTGACACAAGCTAGCAACCTTCACTAAATATTCATAAATTATTATTTTTAAAAAGCCTAGCAAAACAAGAAAAATTCTCCTGGTAGAATAGTTCTCAAATTAAAAAGATCTCTTTACTTATTCAATAATGGCTTTTGCTTTAGGACCTCATGCTGTCATCACAAGAACAGTTTTTACCAGTGGGCAATATCTTGCTGCTGCCTTTAGCCCAGCAATTAGAACAACTAACAGATAGTCCAGACAATAGCCAATTTATCTGCAGAAAGGGAATTTGCATTTCTCTTTATACACCTTATATTAAAGATATACAGTATCATACAATAATTATCACTATATGAACAAATTATAATTCTAAGGTCTTCAGATCAGTGACCTTCCATTTTTATAGTGCACCTGCACAAAAGCTTTTAGGCTGTTTAAAATGTTTTGAGCCTCTTGTCCATAGCCTTTGACTAGTCCTATGATATAATTATCAAATAGTTACATATATATAATATACAATGTA
>NW_009194352.1:0-8721 GCF_000690835.1 Fulmarus glacialis
TATATAAAAAATATATATAATGCATCAAAACTCTTGTTACTAATAAACATTTTTACCTTACACTTTAATTACGATATTGTCAGCTCAGCATAGGGAGGAACCAGAGGTTTTTGGCTGATCTATGCATGTATTGCATTCTTCCTCAGAAAGAAAGATTTTCCCACGTTAAGACTAGGCATTGTTAGATTGGAAAAATGACACATATATATCCCTTTGGAATATCACAGCTCTTGACTATAGTCTAGGAAATTCCCTCTGGAAATAAAATGTCCATTAAGCCACTTATATACAGCTCTCCACTCCTGAATACTGATGTCGCAGCAACAGAGCAGTAAAGTATTGTCTGAAAAAAATCCTAAAAATATTTCCTTAAGCAGGATTTTTTCATTTCATTTTTTTCTATTGATTTTAATGTTTTTATTTTACTCTCAGCATGGGAGGGAACCCACAACACAAACACAGGCACAATATTTAAGTAACATAAAAAATCTCCCAGAGTAACGAAAGTACATGTGCACTTTTACCTCCCTTTAAAAACCTAGGAAGGAGATAGAAGGAGAACTCTAATACATCAAAATAAATGTGCAGATGTTGATGAAACAAGAACAGTTTCCTGAACAGTGGCCACCTCCAAAGAACAGGTTACAAAAGAGGGTTTGAGCTTGGTAGCTTAGGTCCTTCTGGGCTGAAGTCCAATGTGTGCATATCTGTGCATATATATTACTGCTGTCAACCTAAGATAAATATACATGGGGTTTGGGGGGAAAAAATAAGATACTTTTTTTGATGTCAGCAAAGGTACATAGAAAAATTTAGACAAACTTTTGCAGTAACCATGTTCCCAGATGGTGACCAGAGCACTGATACAATTTTGGTAAGACTTTCATCTATACTAGAAAGAAACTGCAAGTTCAACTCCAAAGACATGGAGAAGATCCAACTGAGTCAATTCATGGCCATGAAAAAGTTTGGGCTGCATGCTTAACATATATATGGTGTTTATTGATTACACTTTAGAACATTTTACATTTTTTGCATAAAGTTCCTGATTCGGTAACAAAAAGCTTAAATGAACTGCAGCCTGCAGTTAGTTGTGTTGGGAGAAGAAGCACGCAGAACCACCCGCGGTACAGATGCCCTGGTAGGGCCTCTTCCACCCAGGCTTTCTGTTCTTGAACAGGCATCCCAAGAACTGTAAAGAAGCTGCCTCCACGAAAACGTTTGGCACCAGCACAGAAGGTGAAGCTAGGGCTAGAATGTAGACCATGGACCAAAAGGCCCCATCCTGCCTGTCTTTCAGTTTGAGTGTTAATCAAGCTCCAAGCCCAGTGGAGGCTGGAACCAAAATGCTCAAGAGCACCTGGAGCCTTTCACTGCACTGGCTCCCAAACCACATGGCAACAGATCGCAGTTTCAATCTTTCTGGCTGCCTCTTTTCTAGGTAACATTTCTAAAAGCTTACATGAATAGAACACATCCATGGAACATGCATTCAATACTTGGAACATTAAAATTACATGACTATATTCGGTTTCTGAAACACCTATCAATGTTATTTTAAAAAGACATTTGTAACTCAAAAAAGAATAAACTATATTGTTTTACTGGATTTGAAAAGTCTTGTATTCTACAAAAACAAGTCAAGGAACTTAAAATAGGCCAGCCTTACAAATTAATGTAAGGCTTCTGTTTATATTGCTTATCAGTGCAAAACTATCTTTTATTTTAGAGCATTCTTAATATATAAACAGCATTCTTAGTAACTATTGGAAGCCCATGTGTTTAATTAATATCAAGGTCACACACTGGTTTTTACACATAAGCTATAGTGAGGTACCTATCTCTAAGCCTGGTGGTTGTGACAGGGGTGCTCATTGTTTGAAGGAGAGATA
The DNA here is from genome assembly GCF_000690835.1 of Fulmarus glacialis. NCBI lineage: Eukaryota > Metazoa > Chordata > Aves > Procellariiformes > Procellariidae > Fulmarus > Fulmarus glacialis. Next base: position 1,893 of record NW_009194352.1, read on the forward strand.
CCCAATGAAAGCCAAGGGTAAATACTCCACATCACATTCTCCAAAATACAATTAACAGAAGATAATAAAGTACAGCCTGAAGCATAGAGAAATTACAGAAATATATGTATAGTAAGGAATGTAAACATCTGTAATGATCTCTGAGACTAACGTTGTTTCATTCTTCCTTGAATTTCATAAATACCCTAAATCATTGTTTTGAATGTCATAAAAAGCAGATGATCTTTGCCTCTCTTCATGTTTTTCCTATAATGTATATACTATGAACTCAGAAAGCACTGTACTAAAATTGTGTTCAAGAACTGTTTAGCTTCTTAACTGAAATAATTGTCTATAGACAGTATAGCACACTGTCTATACAGAGGACATTTTTTTCCATGTGTAATCGATTACAGCGACCATGCTCTCTGCTGAACTTCAATTAGCAAAAAATCTATCAATTTTAAAGGCTAAACAGTAAGAGTGAACAATTTTTGAAGATTGATGGTTGAATTTTTCTAATTTAGCAAGTAGGAACATGACAGCAGCCGCTTGGAAATGCAGGAAATACTTCCAAGTAAATTACAATAAATACCTCACTTTTAGCTGAAGGGAAAGTAATTTCATCTTATTTTTTGGTAAACGAGAAAGGAATCCACCTAGTTAGCATAATGGGATCCAATTTCTTCACAGACAACTGATCAAAATCCTTGAGAATACACTGTAACGATTTTGCATTAGCAGAGAATGGTCACAATGACCTAATCGGACACAATGACCTAATGAGGGTTTTACAATTCTATTTAAAAAACCGTAACCTATGATAAAGGCAGGTATTAATACAAGCAAGCATATGAGATTCAGTCATGTGTGAATATAATGCTTGTATTATTTTTAGTCATTTAATTCAACACTTGCATTATTCAGTTCAGGAGAAATTAGAATTTTCTTTAAAGCAGGATGATTTGGAACAGTTAATTGTATGTCAAGCATAGGATGATGTTTCTTTTTCCTTTTTACACACTGTGGTTTTATATTAAGTGAATTTCAGTTCCGTATGTTGACAGGCATATTGATTTAATTCCTTGGTGCAAAACTTCCACAAAAGAGGTAAAAGTTTATTTAATTCCATTTTCTAGCAGTATTGCAGTTTCAAGCTAGTTCAAAGCTGCTCTACATAATAATGTAGATCAATATTAGAAGATGACAATTTCCAGTGTTTTAATTAATAAGCTGTCTCTCTCTCTCACACACACACACACACAGAGGCTACCAAAAAAAGCTGCTGGAGCATACTGTTGATAATTTCACATTTCTTCAGCTATTAAAACCAGTATGAGTCATGCATTCACCCATTATCCTCAGCCTCTTTACTCATGCTCTCTCCTATTGTATGGTATCTCAGTTTTGAGGTTTTTTTAATAAATCTTTTAATGTCTAATGTTTTGTAGCAATCTTTTTTAAAAGAACACAAAACTCTTCTGAATTTCTTTGGCTTTAGAGTTGCTCTGATTATCCACTGAAGCAACATTATTTTAAAAGTCCCAGCACAGTTTCTAAGAACGACCATATGCTGTGCAGTTCATTCTCATTGCTGAACAAAGGCTTTTCTGATTTTTTACTTTATCTTCATATTACTCATAGCCCTATCACCCACAAACACTCATGCTATCCGCTGATCACGGAATCATGCACCGCAAACCAAGGTTCTTAAACGGTAAACCAAAATCCTACCTTTATGTAGCCCCAGGAAACTGAGAGTAAATAGTTTGCCTCAGGCATTTTTGATTTTTTGTCTATACTACCAATCTAGGCTAAACAGTTCTTTGCTATCCGATACTGCAAAAGACTTCCAAGAAGAAAGATTCCTTCTTTTCTCTCCTAATTCTTTTCGCTGATCTTCAGGTTCTCAGCAACTGTGTGCACAGGAGGCATGCTGAAATGAAATCCAACCGCGTAGTCTTCCGATTGTATAAATGCCATTTGTAAAACTCCAAGCATTCAGAGGCAACGTTGAAGAGGCATATTGTACGAGCTGAAGAAGTATCTGAAGAGCTAGGGATATTCATATTTCCTGAACACCAGGACTTAATGAATAATGTATGTCAAGATGCTCAGCTGCTGGGAAGACTTGCTCTATCAACAGCTACCAAATAAGGACCTGAAGGGGAAGCCACAAACAGTGCCAGTAATCCCTCCCATAGAGCCTAACTAGCAGCCAATAGTACGTCACCCTAAAAGATACAGATCCGAGGGGCTGGAGACATGATGTACTGTGATTTCCCATTGGCCAGCGCCGGGGACTCTCCTGGGCGGGGGGTATTTCTTTTTTTTTTTTTTTTTATGGCAAATACCATTTAAAAATGGCATCCCTGCCTGCAGCATTCACACGCCATTCAAAAATAATTGGGTTAAGGTCTCCTCCTTTCAGCAGCATTTACCAGCTCTCTTCAATGGACGTGCCATCCAAGCAGTTAAAATTAGTATTGTGTATATTCATGTGGATTGCCTAGTGGTTTTAATTTTTCATACGGAAGGGATGTATATTTTGAGATTTTTGTGAAGAAAAAACAACAGAAATAGAGTTACCAGGTTTCTTGTACAGTCTGTGATATACTGTAACAATGAAAACGTTTTTGGCTTTTATGCCATCTAGATTAAAAACTGATCTACTTAGACCACTGGGCCAGTCTGCCAGTTTCTATTGCTTTTTTATTTTAAGAGATAAAAGCAGTTATTATTAAGATAAAGCAAGTCACATGTCTTACAATTCCCAGTAAACGTTAAGTTTCCATGGAGAAGTCAGAAGTGAGATAATAAGAGTCCTCAAATTCTCACTGTATTTATTCAACTTTTGCTCTTTCTGCCTTGGCAGATTAATATAATCAATTACAGCTATACATCACAGGAAAAAAAGGGATTAATTGAAAGTGGAGTGTGTCAGTGAGCTGACTCAGAGCTTTAAATAAAATACCCCACCATCTGCCATTCAGAGACCAAAACTTAAAAGGAGGAATGCATTATCTTGCACCACTCTGTGCAAGGCACGTGCACTACTGCGGCGAATTTCTGAGCCTTTGTTGTATCAAAAGAAGGGAGAGTTTCCCAATATGACAATGGACAAATGTCTAAGGACAAGCTGAATGAGGTGCAGCATTCAGCCTAAGCCCACACTGCTGATTCACTGGAAGATGCTGACCGACAACGGTCATAAGGGATGTTTTGGCTGAAGTGGTTTCTACTTGTCTGGGTGATGCTACACAGCAATGTCAGCAACGCTAAGTGCTTGAGAAAGAGTTGAACCTGCAAAAATCAGTAAGGCAAAATATGATATTAACAAATTTCTTCCTTACAGGAAAGAAATATATAGCAATGTGACAACTGGATACAGTCAACAGATCATCCAGCACTTAGTATTTTCATATGGAAAGCGTATTTTCTTCCTTAAAATAGCCAATATAAAAAACATGTGAATGAACACATTACTGATGCATTTTCTGTGTAATAGGCAGTTACACCTGTCCTGGATCTATACAAATAGATGAATATAAAACAATTAAGTTTTGAAAACAGACCTGGGTTATTAGAGACTCAGCAAGACATGGAAATAGCCCAAAACGTATTTCTGGAAATATTTCTCCTGATTCTTACAGCTCAGCTTTGTAACACTGAATATAAAGCTTGTCTACCTCTGTGTTGCATTGTTTTCTAATCGCTCACAAGAGAGCACTGCTGCCACCTACCCAGCATCAACACAGAATTGAAAACATGCTGCCTCCCTTCAGAAGGCAATTTCAGTCATGACTTTGAAAATGGTAAGGTAACAGCCATTATACTTCTGGCTACTTAAGAAGTGAAGCATGTGGGTATGAAAGTTCAGTTGCAATAGGTAGGACAAACAGAGATTGGAAAGCCAAATTTTTAAATCACTTCTCTTACTTTGTTACTTTAAAGGCTGGTTCCTTTTTAAATCTTATTAACAACTGTCCCCAAATGCACGGAACTTGTTTCAGATGAGGAATATTTAAAATGGCTGCTAGGTAAATTACACTAGTTGTTTAGCATGTATAAAAAAATCTTCCTTTGAATTTTTTTATTCCCCATCAACATATGAGACAAAGGCACATCCATAAGTTACTGAATTACAGTTTATTTAATTTATTGAAGGATGGTATTTATGGAGCTATTAGCTTGATAATTTTGATGTAAAACCATGGAAAAAAAAATTTCCTCCAACGTACATATATGTTACAACAAAATATGTTATATTTTAGCTGCATATTAACTATACTGATAATAGGAAATTACATCTGATATTGACAGCTTATTACTAATTTGTGTGATTTTTCCAAGACCCACAGCCTCAACCTCATAAAACTATGAATTGCTGTGGTATGATTTACTAGTACGACTTCACTGACTCAAAAAGCACGCCTTCTGACTTTGGCTACATGTAAAAGTATGACCTTAGAAATTTATAGTTGGGAAATTCACACCACATTCACAGCACTGATTTACAGTAATCATTTTGGCTGATTTTCATCCTCAATTCCCAGGTTGGAATGAGTGAATAATTAGCTTTAGAGGAGGTTATGGTGGAAAGATGAGTGCACAGCAAATAGCCGCCACACACAACTAAATACCTAGAGTAATTCAAGATAAGAAAAACAGAAGTTAGAGATAAGTGGAAATGCAGCAACATGGAAGGGAAATTCTTGTTTTCATACACACATATATCCATGAAGATAAAACATGGGGGAAGAAGGGAATAATGACATTTTCCTACAATGGTCCCAATCAAGCGAAGAATATGGAAATGAGAAAGGTATAATTTGAAATGACAGTAACTGAGTAATAAAATAATTCAGAAAAAAAGGAAGTTTTTAATGAGCACTGTTGTGTGTTTTGAAAGAATCGAGACAATGACCTTGAAAGCCACAAAGATGATGAAGTCCCTTAATACCCACAGGAAATGTTAGCCATTATTTAATCAACAAGCCTGGACAACTTTTTCCGCAGGAGTCATAAAAAGAGGTGGCAGAGATCCCAGGAGCTGTAATGTTCAGCTTTAGTAAATTTTGAAAGACTGAAAAAAATGTTAATTTTGTGCCAATTAAAATTTGCAAGCTGAATGGCTGGGTAACTTCAGGCCATTTCACAAAACATCAGTCCTGGGTAAAATAATGGAAAATCTGAAATACACATATTCTAGGCATTTGCTTGATAAAGAACTAAGACACAGGAATGTAATTAATGTCAGTCAATATCATTTTACATCTTTGAACATGTAATATTCTTGGATTGTTGTAGGGCATTTGATTTAGTACTGTATAAAATTCTGTGACAGCACTCCCAATGTTGAGAGAGGACACATCAAATGGGTTAAGAACCTGATTATTGACCCATTTCTAATAACCATCAACAGGCTGTCTTCATCTAATGGGACAGTTTTAAGTCAGGCTCTGCAAGACCTGAGACTATTTTATAGTATTCAATTTCTTCATCGGTGATTTGGAGTTAAGCCACTACTATGAAAACTTCCACAATGTGAAAACTTCCACAGAACAGAAAAATTGGGGGAAAAAGGGGGGCAGAGATAAACTACGAGGATGTGGAAGTCATCACCAGCAGCCTCACTCGTTTAGTGTGTTGACACCGTGCACATGAACTACAGTTCACGGAATTTAACTGCAAAGATACCTGGCAATAAGGAACACAGTCTGTGAGTACGAAATGGCGGACTACACTGAAGAAAGCACAAACCCTGAAGAGTTTACAGAGTCACAACAGGACGTCTCGTAGCGATACTGTGACACCCAAAATCTGCATCTTCTGTGATGCTAAATAAAGAGAGGGATACTATAAACACATCATTCTGGTGACTCTGGTGATGGAATAGTATATACAGCTCTAGTGTCTCTGTTTTCTTAAATGCTGTCACGCACAGCGCGTAGGAAAAAAAAATACAAATACTATTCAGGGGACAGAGAAAATGTTTTATAATAAAAGAAAAAACTCAGGTTGTTTAACTTAAAAAGAGAATATGGGTTCTGTGTAGAACCACGGCAAAGAGAACATACAGCGTACCAGACCTGGTTCACTAACACCAAGAAAGCAACAGGAAGCAATGGAAGGCAGCTGAAACTGCCTCAAACCAACTGAGCTGAAACCAACCCAAACTACGAACAAGACACGTGGATTAACAAGAATTACTAAATCAGCATACACCAGCAGTGAAGTAGTAGATTCTCTGCTGCTTGGTATCTTCAAATCAAGAAAAGCAGTCTTTTTGGAAGATACGTTTCAGCTAAATGCAAGTCATATATTAGCCAAGCCAAGCCAAGCCAAGGGTAATTGTTGTAGGGGATTCCCTTCTGAGGGGGACGGAGGGCCCGATATGCCGGCCAGACCCAGCCCCACAGGGAAGTCTGCTGCCTGCCTGGGGCCCGGGTTAAGGACATTACTAGGAAACTGCCTAGTCTGGTACGGGCCTCCGATTACTACCCGCTCTTGGTTATACAGGCGGGCAGCGAGGAGGTTGCAGAGAGAAGTCTCGAAGCGATCAAAAGGGACTTCAGGGGCTCTGGGGCGACTGGTGGAAGGATCGGGAGCACAGGTGGTGTTTTCCTCGCTCCCTTCAGTGGCAGGGAGGAATGCTGAAGGGAACAGGAAAACTCATCGGATCAACACGTGGCTTAGGGGCTGGTGCCATCGGCAGAATTTTGGCTTCTTTGACCATGGGGAGGTCTACATGGCACCGGGCCTGCCGGGGACAGACGGAGTTCAGCTGTCTCATAGGGCGAAAAGGATTCTCACGTACAAGCTGGCGGGGCTCATCAAGAGGGCTTTA
>NW_009194353.1:0-9344 GCF_000690835.1 Fulmarus glacialis
TTTTTTTTTTTTTTTGCAGCTGCATCACTTCAGTCGATCTTTGTTGGCCTGTGATTGATTAGAAACTCCCTCCCACCCTGTCTTTCCCTTTCTCTGTCACTTCCAACTGATGAACTTGCTATCTCTGCTTTTGCTCCTTACTTAAGGCTCATTATATTTGCTGTTGGTGCTACGAAAGACACAGCTCAGATTTAAAGGCCTGGTGTGCTGAGGGCTGGAGGGCATTTGCAGCTCTGAGGGATTTCCAGTCTCAAGCATAAGTCAGAGTGGGCATAAAGCAGCAAGGGTAAGACTGGGTAAGTTGGTCAGTCATACTTCACTGGGCAAAGTCTTTCCAAAGTGCTCCTTCTCTTCACCCTGCTGAAGTTGGAGATGTGACTCCCATAGATTTCCACAACAACATAGTTAAAAAGCTTCTTTCCCTGTTGATAACTTACATTTAGCCAACAATCTCGGTTAGGCTAAAGCTCTCTCTGCTGCTTGTATATATATTCAAACCAGGGACTTGCACATGTACATTTGATTTGGTATGAAATTTCTAGTGACTTTATCAAATCCTGGTTGAATATCCCTCAAATATTTCTCTACAGAACCATACGTACCGAAACATGAGATAGCTAGAGGGGTGGCACCAGCAAACCCGTGTACTGAAGGATAACAAAACAGTAGTTCAAGCAAGACAGAAGCTCGCTTCCGTGCTTGCTTTTCTGCTGGATGTACAGCAGAGGGAGCACAAGGTAACCGGCAAGTTACCTGAGCCCAGCACTGGGGGGTAACTTCGGGGCAGTGCTGCTTGTGGCGAAGATTAGGAAGAAGAAAGGGAATGGACAATAGGTCAAATCAGAAAATAGTACAGTTTTTATGTACTTTTAAAAACGCCTAACATCTGGGGAGAAATACAGTTTAGCCAGATAGAGCTGACTGCAGTACAATAAAGAGAACGGTTGTGTTTCAAACTTACAGAAAATTGCTGTACCACAAAATCTCATCCCCTCCAAACTATCCCTAACTATTTGCATGGGTCTGTTCTCATTGGTAATTTATTGGAAGTTATTCTGACACTGTCCAAGGGGTGTTTTGGGCATAAGTAGGAATATGCTGAAGTGAACAGATTTTGATTTCTCTAGGGCTGTAGTTCTTCTGGTGAGCTGTTGTGCACTTACATGTGTATTACACCAGGATATTAACTAACATTGCTAGATCTCTGCATGTAAGGTCAGGGACTCCAGAGGCTGGGAATGGTTTGATTTGCATGTGTACGAATTTCAAACTGCTAGCGGTATTCCTGTGATGTATCTGTTGTAACTGGTGTTTGCAACGTCTGAAAACAGATGAAGGCCATGGTAATCATGGTTACCTCTGAGGATGCCTGTCTTTCCACTGATCCTTCAGGAGGTGAGTATTCTGCAGAGATTCAGTGGTGACTCTTGCAGAAAAGAAATCCCTTGTCCCTGCTGCTGTTTTCCACCTCTCTTTGGCTGCGGTGCTTGTAAGTCACATCATCACTGAGACTGGCTGAAAAGTAGCCCAGCAAAAATAAAAAAGGATCCTCTTTCAGCTGGATAAATTTCACAGCTTGGTTCATCACAGAACAGCACAGATGCCTGTGCCGTCATGGCATAGGCACATACATGAAGGGGGAACAAGAAATCCAGGATGGAGAGGGGGATGTGGCTGTTAGCACTGGTTTAAATGTACAGCAAGCCCTGGGCCAAGTGCCTTTTACTAAGTTGGTGCTGAGCTGAGTTTGTTCTGAACTTGAATTTATGCTAAAAAATGTTATCCTCCCTGGAAATATAAAGTCTGTGTTCAGCAGTTTCCCAGAGTGGGGGAGAAATATAGTTTAGAAAGAAATATTTTTGTTTTGAAATCTTCCAAAGGACCCCAGACCTCCACCTCACAGGGATGGGAGACATGACTACTTAGCCAGAGCTGCAGGACTGAGGCCAGACCTCTCGCACCGCGGGAGCCTGGCAAACCTGCGAGGAGAGTTAATTAACCATCTAGCACAGAGGAATGATCTTGGTGGTGAAAAAAAAAAGCTACTAAATAAAAGGAGCTGGTCAAGAGGAATTAGGGAATTAGGCTTGTCACTGAAGCAGAGCAGGGAGCTCTGCAATGGAAAAGCATCTCGGTCTGAGAGAGGCGCAAGGAGGAAAGCACTTTCTCGAGGTCCTTGTTAAGAGGCAGTGGAGTTTGTCGAAGGTGCTCTAGAAGGTGGGACATGCTGCCAGTGTCCTGCTGGATGCCAGACACAATAGGAAGCAATGACACTGAGTTAAGGGCTTGCCTTATGAATGAAGAAATTCAAGTCATATTCTTAAAGAATTGTACAAAAGTTGGTGAAAAGGAGGAAGGTGAAGTACAATAAAGCAATTTGGTGGAGTTTCAGAACGGAGAAAAATAATTTCTCTTTAGTTGAAGTGCTATAATGGAGCAGAAACTCTGAAAGATGAAGTTTTTCATGTCTCTCAAAGAGGGGGAAAAAGTCCAGATTCCTTTATTGTTTCCTTGGTTGCAGGTGTGAATTTTCAAAGTCACCTAAGACAGTGGGGTATACAGGTTACATTAAGATTAATAAACAACTAGATACTTACTGGCATCATCAGGTCCCTTTGGAAAGCCTCACTGGCTGCAGAATCTGTGTGTTGTATCTGTACTTGCCTATAATGAGCTATTTACCGAGGCGTGTGTCACCCAGCAGATCAATATTTGAGGCTGCTGTTATGAACATCTGTCCCACGTGGGCACGGGTAGCAGTTAGGCGGCTGAATTGTATGTTTAGGGAAGTCAGTCTGTGTGAGATGACCACAAATAAAACATGGATTTGAAAAACGTGGAATTATTTCCCGCTACAGAACATGGGAGCCCTCAGGTCCTGTGAAAGTCCTTTTCAGGTCACTGTTCCTTGCGATATCCAAGAGTGAGACCAGAGTGATGCCCCCATTATTTAAATGCCTGCTGCTCTCTAGAGGATAAAAATATTTGTGTGCAAGTACGTGTCATGGATTCACTTTTCTTTGTCCACATTCCTGGGCGCAGTATTTTTGCACTTTGAAACAATGAAAGTTCACAACAGAAATGTTCAATTAACTGTTAAACACTCTCATCAATTCAGGGATCATTTCCAAATCTGATGGATGAGTTCAAAATATTCAATTCATTCTAACCATCAGGCGGAAAAACAGTCAAACTCCTGAGGAGAAAAGAGCAGATAAATGCTGAAATGAACTTGCATATCTTTAAGAGGTATGGTGCACTGGAGACATTGAGTTATGAACATGAAAACTTCCCAAGTGTGTACTGTAAGCAGAATAATAATGGGCAATGTCTCAAGCTAAGTGTTTTCTTTCTCTGACTTCATTTTGATCCAAGTTTAAAAGGCATGGCATTTGTGTTTGTGTACCCATGGAGAGAGTCTCATACCATGTACAATTCAATTATTTCCCATAACAGTAAATAAAAAAAAGAAAATACTATTAAAAATAAAAAGTTTGAAAGTATGCAAATACTAAAGTCCAAGAGGAAAAACTGGAAGAGGACTTCATGAATTCTTGGCTAAGCAAGTAATTTTTAGAACTCTCAGAAATAATGCCAATTTTAGGTTAGTTTATTTGGATAGTTAGGATATATTTTGGATTTTTAATCAGTTCTGTTTCTCACAGATGCATCCAATGAATTCATGCTGCAGAAACTTTTGAGAGAGTTTTGAGTCAATGCGATTTGTAAGCCACTGAAAAGTGAGTAGAAACAAATGCAATTTCCTGCTTTAAAACAGTATGATTCTGTTTTGTATCAGCAGCGTTCTTAAATTCACAGGTTCTATATTTTATTAAAAATAGGTTATGTAAGATGAAAAAACATTGTGGAGTATATTTTACTGAATCCCATTACAGTTTCCTGTAATTCTGCATTATGTATTAACAGACTCGATTATACTTCCACTAGATTTTTAGACTCTGGTTCCATTGGCTTCCATTCAAAACTGCATTTTGAATATGATGAACTATGAATTACTAAAAAAACCCCAACAAAGCCAACAGTAGGTGCACTGATAGCAATGGAACAGTCTTATTGCCTGATAATATCCATACTGTTACTTTTCAGAATATCCAGAGTTTCCATAGCTGAACTGTTTCCATTGTTATGGAGTGATGTGATGCACGGCATCACTGGTCTACTCAAGGCAGAGCAGAGGTCAGTATGTTTGCTTCAACAATCATTTCAATAGTAATAATTTTAATACAAAAATGTATCACAGTTGCTGAATGGATTCCCATGAAGACAGTGTCCATAGTGTGCTTGGGGTTATATAGAAAAAGTCAGGAATTTGGAAGAAAACGAAGAGTTATTCTTCCCATTTTGTGGGCAGAGAATCCTATCATTAAGATATTAAGTGACATATCCAGGTTGACTCGGGGAGTTGGTAAAGGAACTATAAACTGAGCCCAAATTTAGTAAGTCTCAGGGTGCAGTTCCATAATGCAGCTGAACTATTAAACCTGTAGCTCTCACTGAAAAGGGAGATCTTATTTCCTCTCATCCACTCCCTTCTGCCAATGCTGGTGCTTGTCTGACCATTCATTGAGCCAGTTCAGGGAGTCCAACAAGCAAAAAACCCAACTCACCCCCACTCCTGGGAGTGGGAGAAAGGAGAAGGGGAACACCACTGGGTTCTCCTCACTTTCTCTTGCTGCGTCTTTTTGAGTTACTGCAAAGATCTGATAATGTTGTGTGAGCCTGTATCAACACCATAATCCCAAGGCAGCAGAGGTTTGAGCATTGAAAAGGGATCCTGCCCTCCTTTCCACCACCACTACTATCCTTGTTCTGGTCTGTTAGGGCCTGGCACGCTTCCAGCACGGCTGCTTGGATTTCACGATTAGATCAGTGTAATATAGCAACAGTGAAACGCAGACTGGGTTTCTCCTTACTCGCTAGGTACTGTAAAATAAGTAAATTGTGGGTACATGGAAGTAACTGAAGTTGGCAGAAAATGTCATTTGTGTGGTATATATGTATCACTTCCCATCACTTGTCAACTCTATAAAATAAAAAACTTCATTAGCTGACCCAAATGTAAGTACTAAAAATAAACACATCAGCAACACTTTGCTTGGTCTTTACAGAATAAAAATCTTCTGTTATTTACAGAGCCTGATTTTTCCATTTCTCTTAATACACTAGCCTTTCTTTACTGGCCCGCTTATTAGTAACACTTACTTTTGGGAGATTGTAATGTTGCTGAAAGCACACAAAATACAATGTCTCTAGCCATTAATCCTTGTCTTGATGCTACCTCCACAGTACAATGCCTCTTTTTTTTTACCCCTGGCTTTTTTTCTTTCTCTTTTTCTTTCTTTTTTTTTTTATCCCCTCTGTTTACCCCAATGCAGCCACTCCACGAGGTAATTCCTTTTGTGGCAAGCTTGCCCCAAACTAACTCCTATTTACACTGGCTGCAATTTTCAATTAAAGACAAGAACTTAACTTTAGCGGAGGGTCCTATAGAAGCCACGGAGTCCAGCATTTGGGACTTAGATTTGCTTTCCCAGCTTGAGACTTTGAAGTTGGGCAGCATGAGAGAGTGCCTGGATGAGGTGGTAAAGTGTATTTCAGATAAGAGCTTTAAAGCAGAAAACATGTTAACCCAAGGGCTCTGAGGTTAGGGAAAAACAAAAGGTCGGAAAACAAATCTCATGCAGAAATGATGTATAGGCCTGGTACCCAGAAACATGATTTAAGGCAAACAAGTTGCTGAATTACCCTTTGTACAGTATAATAATGTCAGCGACATAAAAACTGGACTTCTTTTAAAGAACATCTCTAAGGTGTCCAGTCTAAACCAATTAGGCTTTAAGAAGATGACTGTGAAATGCCACTTAACATGCTGGTTTTAAGCTTATAAAAAACAACTGTAGTGAGAAGGAACTATAAGCTTTTTGTTTTGCTAAATAAGCAAGCCACATGAGAAATTATAATCAGGCAATGAGAAGAATTTCAGTGTATAAAACAATTCCCCTTACAGTTTCTCATTTAACTCTATGTATATTGGAATAGTTTAGTAGACTGCAAATTAATTTTTTATTTAAAAAATGGCATGTATTCATGTGCCATTTATTTTGTCTGTACCTATCACACTATGTCATAAAAAAATCAGCCAAGATTTTCTGGCTACATTACATGAAATAATATGTGTCTTACAGTGGACAGGAAACAATCCTGAGTATTTTTGATCCTGTCAGCCCCCCCGTTACAGATATGCACAGCCATAGAACAGCTATATCTAAACCAATCTTTTTTCAATTTTTCTGTCAGCTAAAAACTTAAAAAACCTTACATGTTGTCTGCTAATAAGAATTAAATCATGTAATAACGAGTGGATAAAAATATTAGCAGTACACAAATGCAATGCTCTGTTTAACAATTTTTATTGTAATTTTGAAGCAACCAAGAAAAACGGGGTCTGAAAAGACTTAAATCTGAATTAGCTTAACTACTTTTGACAAGTTTACACATGAGAGACATCGAGACTGTGTACTACTTGCTACTTTAAGTTTCCTCCTGGCTCTCTGTTTGAAAGATTCGAGCCAAAATTAAATCAACCCACCCTTTGCTGATTTCCAACATTAGACATGTCCCCAACTTTTTTTTTTTTAACCTTGCTTTCAGACTGACTTTCTCCCAATTGAAATTCAGTCCCTGAATGGTTGGTTTTTTCCTTGCTTCTAAACGTTGACAAAAAAGGGTTTTCTTCACTCCCTCAATTTGATGTGACAGGGCCCTGACATGAATAATGGACGTGTTTCTTTCACAGGCAAATCAACTTAATTTAGCATGCTTTTATACTTTCAATAGCAAAGCCACAAGCCTGTAAATTCCATGAGATCCTTTAGGTTTGCAGGAATCTTTAGAATTAGCAGAAAACATATAAAGTAAACAGCACTTATTTTGTCAAAATACTTGAATAACTTTTATGCAGGAGTTAGAGATGAATATATCACTTCCTAATCAGATTGTGATTTACATGTAGTTGAGGATGGGCTGCCCAGGCTCAGCCTGCTCTTTTGCTAATGGAGAAAAGAGGGATAGGAGGAATAAATCATCACAAATATTAAATAGAACTAAAATCCCAAGCTCTCTTCTGAAGCTGAAGGAGAGAAGTGGAATTATAAGAAGAGGTTTATGCGATAGAGGCTACATTAACGGAACCCCATTCTGTGTCCATCTCCCTGGACAATCACGCTCGGAGGAGTTGCTGCTTTGCACAGGGTCCTGCTGCCCAAGTAATGAGGAGAGAAAAAGAATATTATTTTCTATTTACTTACAAGGGTGAGCGACCAAAACAATCAATCAGCTTTAGAAAATTACCTGCATATTTGCAGCCATCTGCACTGATAGGTATTGCTTTAAAGAGGTCAAACTTGGTGCCCTGCCTAGCTATGATGTAATTGTTTCAAGGGTAGCAGCTCCACCTCTGTCTACACGATGCTGGAAAAAGTGCATTAACGAGATGCTATAAGATTTGCTTTATGTTGAACAAGCAGCAAAACTCCTCTTCGAAGCTTCAGAAAGCAACTTTGAATTCCTCCTTGGTTGTGTGGTTTCAGGATGTACCAAAACAGACTGGTACCTCCCTTTTGACCTACTATAAATCTTATGTGAAGCCAACAACTGGAAGGGTGAGCTCTGATCTTTTCCCCCACAGAACTCCAAGGAAAGGAAGTTAGGGTAACATTCTCAGCTTGCCCTTTTCACCATTAGGAGTCATCTCCCAGGATTGCTGCTGGTAGAAAGCAGCCTGGTAACACTGTCAAAGGAAAATAGAGGTTAATTCTATTGCCATTACTTATTATCATAACATCAAGCATCTGTAACGGCTCATTCATTCAAATATCCTGATAGTGTTGATAATGTATCAGTGAATAGTAAATAGGTTAGTTTGAGGGGTACAAACTCTGTTGCTAAAAATCATTCTGTTTGCATAACAAATTGTTAAAAAAAAATTCTTCCCTTTCTTTGTAGTATTAAATAAATAAAACAGAAGCTAGTTTTAAAAAGAATCTTCTCAAATGAAATGCTACTTGACTTTAAGCCATCAGCCTGGGTAGGAGAAAAACAGATGCTCTGCTGCATTCAGCCTTGCTTTGCTAGATGAAATCAAGTTCCGTGGCTAACGGGATCCCACATACCTCCAGGTCTGTCTGTAATAAGTAGTTAATCAGCCAATTAGGGGAACCAACAATTACAAATTGGGAAGAAGAGAAAAAGGAAAGAAGAAGGGGGAATGAGTCAAGGTAGGCTGTAATCCCTTTGAAAAGGTTTCTAACATTAACTCCTAAAGAATTACGTTCTACCATACCTTGACTGATTTGTTTTCCCCTTTACTCCCCCTTCCCCTTTTCCTACTCGTTGGGTCAGTTAATTGGCTGATTAACTAGCAATTACCTCTGGGACCAGCTCTGCATAGGGTGTCTTTTAATCTAGAATTTTATTGACAAAGGCACCAGAGCAAATTCATCTCTGGTGTAAGCTTGTTGGAGTGAATGGGCTGACACCCAGGACAAAGTTGATCCATTGTGTCACAGGCACTGTGTTTTTAAAGCATTTGATTGACTCGGGACTTTTAAAATTACATTCTTTTTCTACAAAATCTGTTCATTTTGGTTAGAAGAGGGAACAAGAGCTTGTGAGGGAAGTCTGTCAGATGGCCTGTAACTGTCTGGAGCGGCAATATCCTCCAGCCACTGTCTGTGTAACGATAAAACAGCTAAACTGGGTGACACCTCCCTCCTCTCTCAGACTGGCACTATTGCAGTCTTGCTGGCATGGACTTTTTACTTAGCATTCTCCATAATGATGAATTGGCCTAAATTCTAATTCTCATCCAAGCAGCAGCCCTGGAGGGTAGGGGACGTCTCTTTGGCCACTAAGCCTGGTGTGTACAGTTGACGTCCCCAGCTAGGGGAAGGTGTGCCTAACAGTAATTGGAGCCTCCGTATAGTGCAGCTCAGCTGTACCTGACTGCCTCCCAGTCCCTGTTTGGGCCATCTTTTACATGACTTTCCCTCTCCTTGTTCTTGGCACTTCTGCTGGCTTCCGGCAGCCCTATGAGGGGTATTTTGTGCTGTGGGAGTCAAACCCTGTGCATTTACTGCAGTGCTTTAAGCAGCAGAAAACTTAAATGGGACTCTGCAAATAGAAATCCTTCGTTCTTGCATGTGCCTGTGTTGTCTGGAAGGTGGAGGGACTGACTGCTCCTGCTGTTTCCTCAGGCTGTTCTGCTGGGGAAGGAAATGCTAAAGGGGATGGGCCTTACACACGGTTACCAGGCAGTAGGGAAA
>NW_009194353.1:9375-27012 GCF_000690835.1 Fulmarus glacialis
GGATAGAAATCCTCTTTTGGGAGAACTCAGACCAAAGAGCCAACTCTGAAAATTGGAGCCAAAAGGCAGAGGATCAGATTATTGAGGGATCTGGCAAATTCCCTAGAACACTGGGACCTGGCAGGAACACATCCCTCCCCGCATGAAAGGGACTCTGTATTTTACAGTTTCAAACAGTGCATGGGTTAAAGATAGGCTAGCCGGGGAAGAGAACAACTTAAAGACAAGTAATATGGTTTATCTATGGGGGTGGGGAATGGGAGAAACAATGTATTTTTCCCATGATATGCAAGGACATAAAATCCTGCTGCTGGGTGTTACTTTCCAGGCAGGCAGATGGAACAGTGACAGTTTTAGCAGCAGATCTGTAGCTGCCATCCTGTTTATGGTGCTACAAATGCTGCAAAGAACAGTGCAGGTAGGGCAAAGTAGTTTTGCAAATTTAGAGACAAAAGCCAAAGACCCTAGTCATAAAAATTACAGTGGATATTTTATAGAGGTGGAGGGACAGAGGTGGGAGATATGATTGCATCCTGCCCATCTGCAGCTATGCAGCTGTCCAGAATCAGTTTGCAGTGGTGGCATCTTCCATAGCCAGCTCTGCCAGCTGGAAATGTCACCATTTCCACCTGGAGGTCACCTCTGCATGGGAGTTCACTCTCAGTCCTGCGGTGAGGGCATAATGTAAGCATTTTCTTGCTTCAGACAAAAATTTTTCAGGCTAACCCAAGCTATCTTGTTAAAAATGTTTAAATTAAGCCATCCAGGTTTTGTCTGGAGCAGTTTGAGGGCACTCAGAGAAGCCATCCCACAAATCAAGCAAGCAGCTGGACAGTGGTGACTTCTGGACTGTGGCAACAGCTGCCTGTGGAGGGGACATCTGCCTGTATCTTCAAGGGCTACAAAAAGGACAGGGGGTCATAGCTGGTTCAGTGCAGCATAAGTATGGGTAAAATTTCCAGAGGATATTATTAATGACTAGGATTTCACCTTTCTAGCCAAATCAGCATGGCCCTTTCATAGAGAACTTGAGTTCAAAGGAGACTGTCATCTCACAGACTGAAATGTGTCTGCGGTAGAAATGCCACCGGAGAGAGCTGCGCCTGCGAGCTGGTGAGTACAGCACTGCTGGATAAATGGTAGCTGTTCTGCTTCTGTACCAAACTATTCTGAATAGGCATTTGGGCTCTAAGATTTACAAGTCCCTAAATAATGCTGGCATTTTTGAAAAAGCCTAGTCCTTTCTCTTTCAAACTTCTGCACTGTAGTATACTTGAAATGAGAAGAGATTTGGCCTAGAAAAGCAAAGAAAAAGAGGGGAAGATCACTTCTTTTTTTCATAATGAAAACATGTTATCTGGTTCAGGGAACAGATGAAAAAAATCAGTGGGAGAGCAGTTTTATCATAATTGGTGTCCTTGCAAAAGAGACTTGCTTTACTGAAAAAAACTCTGCTACAGTGATAAGAAACTTGTAATACAGTTATGGGTATCAGAGGGAGATACTAGCTTTGGATATCATTGGACTAAGTTCAATCCCACAAGATATTTTTGAGCCTGAGGAAACACCTGATACCCCGTTTACATGATTATTAGAGAATAATACATTTGCGGTATCATAAAAGTGATAAAACGTGTTCCTCAGATCTGGACAAAGCCAGCACAGACTTGTCACTTTGGTGGTCATAATTCTGGATTCCCTGGAACACAGCTTATCCTAAACATAGCCATTTAGCAGTGTTGTGAAGGGGCTTCGTGGAGAACTTGCCCAGAAACCATGTGAATTACTAAAAAACATTCCTGTCTTTGCAGCTCTGAATAGTCCTTAATTCTAAAGGGTTTGGAAGCCTCAGATTAAAGGCAGATATTCCTCAGATGCCAAGATTTACTATATATGGTATATGGGCCTCATGGAGATGGGTGGCCAGACAAAATAATCTTTATAATCATTTTAAAGCAATGTATATTGGCCTTATAAATTAAGATCCCAATTTACAGAAAGAAGCAACAATACTGTTACTGAGCATGAATGGAGAAAAGAAGTGCATGCAGTAAGAGAGTCAGGATTGAAGTAGTGTCTCTGATCCATTTCATCAGTGAATGTATTCCTAGGATCAAGTCCTCCAGGAATAACTTAGGTGAGCAATGTCCCTGTACAAGGATTAAGCTTCGGTAGGAGCGGGTGGTTCTTCATTCTATCTTCTTCCACCTATGCTCTTTCCACAAACCATTAGCAGAGGTTTTCAGCCATGGCAGAGAGTATGAAGGGAATGAATAGCAGGTCCAGGAACATACCCCAGGAGCTGATAAAATAGATAGGTTTTCCTATAGGCTAGAAAAGCGCTTTTCATCCTGAGGCTGTTGAAGTCTATAAGGAAAGAGGTGGGTGCTATGCTGGGCTATGCACTTAAACATTGCAAGTCTTCTGTCCTTGTAAATGGAAGAAGGGAAATGGGGGTTTTGTGTAAATTGCTTAGTAGAAGACAACCTGAAGAAGGGACTGTTAGTCCTCTGTAGCAAAGAAGGACAGCAGTTAGGGACTTTTCATGTCTAGGAAAATGCACAACATGTTGGAAGTGATAAATAAAGTTATTTATTACAGCTTTTGAAACTCTTCTTGTCATAAACTCATTCTTGTCATAAACTAGACAACGGTAGTCGTAATCATGGTGAAAAGGTGTGGTTAGTGTGTTTTTGAAGTTTGCTTTAGAAGTAAAGATGTTGTTGCAGTATGTAAAACTACAAGGAGAATTTTTGTTTATCCTATTCTAATTTCCTACTCATTAGATGTCTCTTAATGTTGTGCTGTGTGTTGTGCGTCTCTTGTATGATGGGGAAGAGGGAGGGGAGCCTTTACCGCATGCTAGTCTCCTATACCTGTGTGGTGTCAGCAGCTAGGTACTCGGTTGAAAGCGCCTTCTTTTCAAAGGCGTGGAATGGCAGGTTCTCTTTCAGTTCTGGACTGAGATTCAGGCAGCCTTTTTTCACTGCTAAATATGGATGATAGATATAAAGAGCGACAGCTTAAACAGTCAGCCCATCATAACAGAAGTAAAAACATTACAAAACAGGACAATAGGAAAAGAACTGACTGCTTTTTAGTTAATCAATCAGTTCACCCTTTGGGCTGTGCACTGTGCCTCTGCCCTGCGCGCCTTCTCGCCAGGATGCTTTTCCCTCCCACTGATGCCAAAGGTGACCGCGATAATACAAACGAGTTCAGAGCAATGATAAACTGTCACCTTTAAAGAAATTAAAAATACAAAAATCTTGTTCTCCTGTTTTCCTTCTCATGCCCCCATGCATCATTGTACAGGGTCTGAACAGACAAGCCCACTATTACAATGTTGTCAGGGCCCTGCTAGTTTTCTAGTTCAAATCCTTGTTCATGCTGTTTGCTAAGTACTTGTTCACTGTGACAGCTTTCAGCAAAACAGAACACACTGAATGCTTCTTTCCAAACAGCTCTGTCCTGCTGGGCTTCAAGTGAAACAAGCCCTTCAGACTCCATCATGTGAACTTTTCATGAGGAACAATCTCCTTTAGACAATTCCTTTCAGAGATACTATCCGTGAAACTGGGACTTGGGGATGAGGTGACATCACAGCCTTCTTCCTCTGGCCAGGGTCATGGCCACCAAAGTTGTATTTGTCAGGAGGCCTCCACATGGCATGGTGCATGATTTCCTTAATTACCTAATGTTTCCCCATTAAAAAAAAAAAAAATCCACAACAACTTTAAAGTGTATTTTAGTACATTTTCTGTTGAAAGAAAAGGAAATGCTTTTGTGCAGACAGTCAAATTCTACGCTGTAAAAATCAGAACTGATTACTGAAAACATAACACACATGCAGTTAAATCTTAAAGGCAGATGTGCCAGAGCTGGTGGACCAAAACTGAGATAGATCTTTGCTATTTCCCTTATTGGTGTCTTTACCTTGTGCCATTCCCCTCTGGCTCACCTGCCTATGCTCTTCTTGGTAGCAGTCATGCATAGAAACAAACAGGAGGTTTGATGAACAAGGCAAGGTTGTTGAACATGTTCTTACCACCGAGTTAGCAAGTAAATGGGGCAAAAAGGGCTGGGTTAGAGAGTCTGGGAGCATGCAAAATGTTGTGTGTACTTCAACAGCAAGAACTTAGCCCCCTAGGTCTCCTCCCACCCCATTGCTGAGGAGAGATAGTTACCACCACCTTTCTAGGAGGTGGAGGTCAAATTGATGACCCATGAAAGCTGTCCCAACCCAACTGACCACCACCCCAAGCATCTTCCATGCATGGGCAGGGGAGAAATAGTAATGTGGTAAAAGCACAAGAGAAACAGTCATGTGGAGAAAACTGACAGGAAAGAAAGGTTGCAGGTGTATGATTTGATGCAGAAATGGTCCTTCTGGTAGTGGTGTGTTCCACTGATATGGGAATGGAGCATTTATGTCATTTTTACTGTTCTTGGTTTGATAAGTTAATGTGCAAAAAAGATATCTCATGAGTAACTTGGTATTTTGTACTGATATTTCTTTTTTACTTTTATATTGTATTAAAGAACTGTTCTTCTGCACTGCTTTACAAAAAAGAAGACAACCCCAAAATGCATTAAGAAGGCATTGACCTTAAATAACTTAAACCAAAATGCCCATTGGAAAATAAATGTAAAAAAATGTCCTTCAACCAAAAGTGGTGTTTGGTGCTTCATGAAAACATGCTAATAACTTGTTAGCTGCCTATTGGTGAAATTGGTAACTGAAAACATTTTGTTTGTCCACCTTCCATGATGAAAAGTATCCCAACTATGAGCTCCAGAATGCGTCTTTTCCTTAACACAGTTGTATACGATGTTGTTTTATAATAATGGATATAAAGGTTAATAGTTCAAAGGGAAAGGAGTCTGATGTGCATCGGAATTATTATAAGAAGGGATTATGAAATCCCAACCTAAACTTTGCATTTCCACCAGGGCCCTGTGCCATAACCAGAATCATATGAAGTAGGTGACAGCTTTGGAGGGTAGCTGTAGGGACCAAAACATAAGCAGTGCATTTGTGGTTTGACAATGCAGATGAGCCAAACTAAGAGCTGTCTGTTGCCAGAAGGATCATAGTCTTGCTGCTTCCCTTGCACTGCCACTGCCACTCATCTGAAACTAGCAAAACTCCTAGCCAGTCAAAAAATTATGGAATAATGCTCAGAAACACTACAGAACAGGATGTATTGGAGCACTATATTCGACATTGAGCAAAGGTGACACAGCAAAGGTGACCAAAGGAGACAGCAACCTGAGACTGCACAGAAGTTGCACAGGCCCTGACAGGAGACGAGCCTGACAAGGTCCAGCAACAACATCTCTTTGGGAAAGCCCAGAGTGTAGGCTTACGGATTTTGTGGATATGGGGACAGGCAAATCCTTACTATCCTACAGTATTTCCACATTGCTCCTTTTATTTCCTTTCCTAAGGGAGCTGGGCTGCTCCAGCTACTCTCTGTACTGGCATCATCCCTTCCCTCCCGATTCCAGTAGCGTAGATGGAAGCACTTGCGTCCAGGACACAGAGGTTACTGACCAGCACGTCCTCCCCACTGACAACGTACCCAAGAGCCCTGCCAGATGGAAATTCCAATAAAGGCATCACTAGAGGATTAGAAAAATTAGTAGATGACACAAAGACAGGCATCCCTTCTGCACCACTTCGATTTTCTCTTTACCATCAAGGGGGTTCTGTTGGCTTGAACCACTTCAATGCCTCAAAGTTGAAGGAGCAATTGGGACAGTGGCAACTTCTTTTTAAGATTGTAGAGTTTAGCTCCACTACTCATAGCACTAGCTAAACTAACCAGAGCAGCGTCCTGGATCACCAGCAGTGTCCAAGGCTCTTTTACGTATGCAGAAATAACTAGTAATGTGCATCACTAAAAGCAGTAGGTCTTTCTTTTTATCCCACATGCTTCTAATGAGAAATATTCACTCATAACTGCTAGAAGTTATGCACTGGCCTTATTATGCATTTTGCCTGCAGGATTCTAGATCAAGTTAGTAAAAAATTGAAGCAGGCTTGGTGTAACTCCACAAGTTATTCATAGTCCTGTGTAAATTTGTGCACATGTGGAGCTATCCTATTGATGTTGTTGTGGAAGATATTCTTCTTTCTAGCTGCATCCAACCTTAATGAGAAATCACTTCTATGTGCAATTTCACAGGTATTTCCATGCCCAAATGAAGAAGGAAACTTTCAGCCAAATTTTAAAGGTATTGAACAGATAATAGCTCTGCTGCATTTTAGTTGGAGATGCAATTGCTCGGTACTTGTGATTCCCTCATTGATATGGAAAAGGGAGAACATCTTCTGCTCAAGTGTTTATGTCTGTTTCTTTTCACAACTTGGGACCGCAGTGCTGCATAATTCCCATTGAGGGCACTGGGAGTTTTCTCTACACCATAATTTGAGATATTAAAAGTCATTTTAGCAACAGTCAGTGACTAATAATTAATCCCACTAAAGAAAAAAAAAATAAACAGCAGAAGGAAAAGACCTCTGAAGAGTCCCAGAATATTTACAAATTAATTTACTATAATGTGTGTTTTAAATGTAATCATATGAAATCATACTTGACATTGATAATATTGCTTTAATGTGGTTTGCCTTAAAATGCTCATCGTATCCCGTGCTGTCTAGTTCACATTCACCTGGAATAGCCAGTGATAAACAACCAGTTTCAGGGTGAGCCAGGTGTAGAAGTTAGTCATACAGCTTAGACTGTGTAACCTGTGGCTGTATTTTACAGGACCTCATAAATAACACCCAGCTTCTGCCTGTTCTTTGTCCTTTAAATTCATATAAGACCTCACATATACACACAGAGGAAGGGAGAGTAAGAAGAGGAATGTACTCCAGATGGGAGAACTTGAACATAGAGTTATCTACAATCATGTATTGCATTTGTTTATGCTGTGTAGAGGAACATAACTTCTGTGCTTAACTATTTTTCTTTAAAAGTGTGTACCACAGATTTCAAGTGCAGGCTGTAATAAACGCAAACAAGCGTTGTATTTGTTCAGCTGTGGGTTTCTCCCGTTCACTCCTCTGCATTCTCTCGTCACTCTCAAAAATGAGAAACGCACGTTTCCAAATGGGGGGATAAGGGGGGACTGAGCTTTTTCTATGCAACCCTTGCTTTTTCACGATTCATTAAACCCTTTCTCCCTTGCGTGTAATTGGACCCCTCTCATTTACATGCATGAGGCATGCATAATTCTGAGAGAGGTACTGTGGTCCACAAAAAAAAAAAAAAAAGGAGACGGCCCTTGGGCCAGGGTGCAGGAGACACGGGAAAGCTTGGAGAGAGTGACCGTGTAGTGGTATTGCATCTCTGGAGCAAGCGAGCTGGTCCCGCTGCGCAGTGCCGGTGCTGTGCTGCTGAGAAAGCTTTG
Source organism: Fulmarus glacialis (assembly GCF_000690835.1). Lineage (NCBI taxonomy): Eukaryota > Metazoa > Chordata > Aves > Procellariiformes > Procellariidae > Fulmarus > Fulmarus glacialis. Next base: position 16,798 of record NW_009194353.1, read on the forward strand.
GGCTGCCTCGACTGACCCTGGGGCCAGCGCTTACTTCAAAACCAATCTTTGCAGTGACCTCAGCTCCCCAGAGAAGTGCTGCTCTGTGTCTGAGGCAACAAACAGCTCAACTGCCTGGGATCCTCTGCACATTGGCACCTGATTAATTCATTATTGTTGATAGAGCATTTGGTGCTATGGTGCAGCCTCCAGGGCTTAAATCCCCTCTCCTGATGCTGAACTGGTGGTTTTAGGGAGGTGGAAGGGAAGGGACTCCTCTGCTTCTCCCCTCCCCTCCACTATGGAAAATAACTCTTCATATCCAATGGATTTTTCCTTGCAAGACAATGTCAAATGTTTAATAGCCTTGTTCCTCCTGTTCATGGTGGGGAAAAGTTTCCAGCCAGAAGGTGAAATATTTTAGTTGGCTTTTTACTCAGTTAAACTTCTACTTCGAAAACTGCATCCCATGCTTAGTAAAAACAGCTCCTCTCTTCCTTTGCACAAGCTCTGTTTAGCTCATCTTTACACAGCTCTTAAAAGTTGTTGTGCCAATGCTGAGCTATGTTAAAAAAAGCTCTAACATCATGTCTCCCACTAGTAACTCCTGATTTATCAGTAAGATGAAAATGTAATCAAGCTCATTATGATCTAGATGCTGACTAACAAAGCTTATTTTTTAAGCCATGGTTTTGACTATATAATGAATAGGCTAGACTGTCTGTGTGTGGGTCAGACAAAAAGTTAGGCACTGGTACCTGCCCTGCAGGACAAGAACTGTTGCCTCTCTAGGAATGCCTGCTCTGTCCTGCCTATGCAGCTCTGCCTGCAGCTGCGCTTTCCAGCACTCCCTCAGGGAGAACAAGCAAGAACTATACTTTTCCTGGTACAAAGAATATTAGTGGCATTTACTGACTGATACCGTAGGCAAAGTATATGTTCACATTTCAGGTGAATTTGTTGCAAGAGAATCTGTAGTGCATGGAGCCTTAGTAATTTACTTCTGGAAACAGCAGTTGGCTTTACGTTAAGAGATGATGCTTTATAGTGGTAATAATTTGGTAATTTTCAAACCCTTAACAGAAAAAAAGAATGTGGTATTATTCTATGGTGTAGCAGATAGGATTGTGTCTATTGTTAAATGTTGAAATTCACTTCAGTTTGTTTTTTTTTTTAATATTTTTCTAATTATTTTTGATAAACTGGTTGAGTACATTTGATGGGAGAAAATATTTAAACACTATCAGGGCTAATATTTGTTTGCATGTTGTCGACGGGAAAAGTTTTTAAGGAATGACATAAAAAACCATACATAAATATATTAATGAGCGTTTCTTCTAAGCTCTTACTTTATATGCTCAAGCCCATCTTTTAGCTTAACTTCTATTTAAAAAGTTGAAAGAAACTAGGAAATCCCTGCAGAGAGCAGCCAGCCACACTTCTGAATTTCAATGTGTCCTTCTAGACAAGCGCCTTTGATTTTAAATGGTAACGTTGTTGCTTTAATCAGGAGACAATCCTCATATATTAGTTGTACTCGCCTATAATTGTAAGAGCTAAATGATACACAAAACTGGATACACATCTTTGCAGGCCGGTTAATGGGGAGGACTGAAAGCAAAAGTAAACACTAACCTTACAAAATAAAAGAAGTTAAAAGATAAGTGTTAAGGACCTTTTTCTTTTTTGAGAATAAAACAAGATTTAGTAGCTTTCCACTTAATTTAAATGAAAAGAATCGCTACCTTACATATTGCAGTGATAATGCAGGGGAGACTGAAAACAAAACCGTCTTTGTAGCAGTGACACCTCCTATAGTTGTTGTGAAGAAACTTTTCCCCTTGGTATCTGCTAACCAATTCTAATTAATGCTGCACATTCCTCCACTGAAATCATTTAATGCATAACAAGGGGGGTTAAAAAAAAAAAAGAGACAGAGAGAGAGAAGAAATTCTCAATGCTGATGATTGCCCTGTTCGAATTATGGGAGTGAAAGCCCGGGCCCCCTAACCTACTGTCTGTAAAGCAGAGCTTTGAAAGAGAGCTGCGACCTACAAAAGCTGTCAATCTCCCTTGCCCCGAAAGCCTGGGTTCACATGGATTCAAGTGACAGCCCTCCTCCCCCACACACAATACATCAATCTGTCTCTCCCCCGAGCACCCACCGCCCATTGTGCGAGCCGCAGGTGCCTAATATAGCACCCATGCCCCCCCCCGGCCCCCCCTGAGAACCAGCCCTGCACAAAGGGCCCGGGCAGGGCGGAGGCTGGTGCGCGGCTGCGGGCAGATGGGCAGGGTGCCGCTGGGAGGTGGCTGCCACACAGTCGCTTGGGGTTTTAGCTTTTTTTGGGGGTGTCTGTGCTTCAGACTGGCGTCTTCCCCCACTTCGGCAAACCTGGTCACCTGCCAGTGGCTGGCATGGGGGGTTTGGGGCTCAGTTTCTGGCATCTTGAAACAACGGGTGTTGCAAATGGATGGCAGTGCTTTCTAAGGTATCGGTAAATACAGAGGTGGTGGCTGCTCCTGCCTGGTGCAGTGATCTGTAAAGGGGCTCAAACTCTCTTCCCACCATCTTAACGGACAAGCAAGCCCTGGGGATGTCTCTGTTCTGAATTACCGGCATCTGCTTGGCACAAGGGCAGTGTAGGCACCCAGGTGTCCAGGCACTGAAGGATGGTCCTGGAGGTTTGTGCTGCTGGTGGCCCTAAAAGGAACTGACTGCCCATTTGATATTGGGCTTTGGCTGGTGAAGACATGGCCTGTAATAGTGTCCCAGAATTTTTGTAGACTGTGAGTAAACTGCTTTGTCACTTGATGTCTCGGTTGCCTCTGTGTAGAACGGAATGAAGGTTTTTCTCTTCTATCCGCTCTTTCCTTGTTGATAGAAACTGTAAGTTTAGGGAGATGGAGATGTGTCTGTGTGATTGTAAAATGCCTAGCACAGGAGGACATTTCTGCCATAAAACAAATTAGTGGCGACAGTAACGTAGACGATGAAGAAGACTTGCACCCTGTGCTACATCCTGCTAATGCACAGTGATAAAAGTGGTGCTGGTTCATCTTCTGCTGCTTTCCATGTCTGAACTGTGAATGTTTCTCCCCCAACCCCCACTTTAGATCTGCATTATTTGCAGATCAGGTTTGGAGAATCCAGAGGATAGCCATGGAGCTTGATGTGTCAGGAAACTGCACAAGGAAACTGGATGTGGAGAAGAGGAAGCTCATCCATGCACATGCCGTTACAAGCGGTGCATAACTGGATGTTAATGTTGCTTTTTTCCCAACACTTACATCACAGATCTTCTGTTCCAATTTCTTTCAGTGGAAGTACATAGTCTGCTACTCAGTAAACCAAGAAGCCTTGTAAGCCCACAAGTCAGTCATAACTTTGCCTTTACTGAAGATAAAATTTGCATGAAATAAGCTTCTTTCAAGTCCTCTTTATGTATATCAAAAACAAACAAGCAAGCAAACAAAAAATAACAGCACAAGCTTGACTTCTTTAAGTTCCTTTCCAGATCATTTTGTTCTGAAATGTCCCAGCAAGTCTCCGTTTCTCATCACCAGTGACACAACCCCATCATTTCAGAGCTGCACCCTCCTGCAGGCTTTCCTGGGCGGTGGGGACAACCCAGAGCTCAGTAGCATGGCTGCTATAGCAGCGTGACTCCTGCAGCACTGAGTTGAGTGCAGGCTAATTGCTGAAGTATTTCCTTTGCTTTTGGTGAGGTTTTGCTTCAGTGACTGCAAATTAAAGTGACACTGCAATTCAAGTCAGCACAATGAAATGATGCTCTCGCTGCTTTGATCTTGGTCCTTAGACAGATAACTCCTTAAAAATAAAAAAGGAACTGCTGACTAATTTGGTACTAAGCATCAGTCAGAGATCAAAAATGTCAAAGTGCAGAGCCTGCTTGTAGGTGCAATGATAACATCTGTCGGTGAAGACAGGTAAAAATTGTCTGATTCTCCTGCAGCAGGTAAGCGTGTTCCACTTTGCTAGCTGAAGAGCTATGTTTCAACTTTCATTTCAGATGGATGTTTTAAAAACACCAGCCAGAGCTGGGGCTGAGAGAAACAGCAGTGCAGCACAGTCCAAACCAACCAGGTGAGCCTACTGGCAAAACTGTTTATTTTGAGGAAAAAATCACAGATGTAGGATGCCAGCTCTGTTGCAGCGAAGCAAGAAGCTGAGCATATGAACAGAAACAGTTTCATGGCTGTTAGCTTTTTCTCAGTTTGGACTGACAGAGCACCTTCAGGCAGATTTTGAGCCTCCTGCCAAAATATATGACAAAAGCAAATTCAAACTGGCATTGGCTTGTCTCAGCAATTTCTTAGAGTATGAGATCAAATGATCATGTTGTCCGATACTTACGGTTTTCTTCACTCGCCTTCAAGACTAGATGAGTGGATTATTCGGATATCAGAACATGGAAAAGCTCAGCTGTTTCAAGCAGAGCTAGATAAAGGTTCCTACTGATGTCAATAATAAAAATTCTCTAGCTTCAAGTGTAGGACCAAGTCATTAAATTGGAGGCTTACAGCAATTGTCATCTTTGCTTCTGGGAATGTTGCTGTCCAGTAGCAGCTTTTGTTTCCTTTTCAGGGCTGAGTCAGCTCCAAAGTACCTTGAAGATGCAGTGTTTAATGTAGTTCACTAAAGACAGGGATGCCCAAGCTTTGCTGGGACAGGGCAACAGCGCAAAACAAAAATTATGTGGGTAGCATCAGGCTTTCCTTTCCTTCTTGACCTCAGTCTCAGCTTTTAAATTCTTGTGGCCACAAATGACATGTAAATGTTTCCCTGAAGCCAGCACTTCACCAAAGATTTTAGAGAGAGACACCCTTTTGCCTTGAGCAGGGGTTCAACCAGGCAAAAAAACCCTGACGTGCCTGACCTCTCTGTCGTGATTATCTGCACAAGAAGTCAGGGTCTGCCAGTCCTGGCTAAACAGTGCTCTGAATCAAGCTTTGTTCTCCTGAACTTAAACACCTTAAGAGGTGTTCCCACCCAGTGCAGGAAAAAGTAGTCTAAATATGACACCTCTCTTTGAAGGTAGCTGCTATCACTCAACAATGAATAAAATAAATTAGGCTAGCTCTTCAAAAGACCTATCTGCTTCTTTCTTATATAAGCAACCTCTTGCACACACACAAGTTAAAAATACAGGCAACAGCCTGGACACTAAGATGAGCTTAACTCATCTGAAGAACAATTTGCAGTAAGGAAACTGGAACTGAACTATGGAAGTGATTCATTAGCCGTATATTCAGCTCCAGCACAGTGTTGCAGACAGTTACGCTGGGCCTTAATTGCTTCTGTTAACATCATATTCTAGAGCTCATTAGTGATAAACAATGTGTATTAATATCATTCAGACAAGAACTAAAGATTAAGGTGGAAATCCATTTGCTGTGATGGCCATTAGTCAATTCAGAGCTGTTGAATGATGCTTGAGAATCTAATATGAATTGGGAGAGTCAATATTTCATCAGGCAGATCCTCTCATCTTCCTGTGAAAAGTTCTTTGTCTAAAAAAAGTTACTTAATGAAAAGTGCATGCTTGAAAAGGACACATACTAAGTACTGCCCTATTGGTCTCCTCAGCAGTTTAAATTATGAAGAGTGGATAAGGTCAATTTTGAGTCTGACAGAAGCATGTCTGCTTTAGGAGGATTGTGCTGCTTGTCTCAGTGGTAAATTCGGCCCAGAGTTGCCAACTTATATATTTTCAAATGTAGACAGTTCTCAGCTTCAGTTCCACTTTCTGGCACCGGGCAGGTCACTTGTTTTTTTGTAAGCAGCTACACGCTGGGATTTCTCCAGATGTGTCTGACTGACAACACAATTTCTTACTTCTTGTTCTTAATTCATAGTAGGGATATCCCACAAATAGCCTAGCATCAGATGTATGAACCTGAAATGTGCCAGTGGCACAAATAGCCTTGTTCACAGTCAGAAGCAGTTGTAGAGTAAGTTCACCTGCTCCCTCCCCACACACCATTTCATCTCCCCTGTCTTCCTGAGTGCCAACAAATGTCCATTTCTCTTTATAACTTTGCTTTGAATGTCTTTTTCCTTAGGATGGAGAAGACTCACATTGCTGGCAGCCTGTGTGATCTGAGGAACAAACATGGTGCGGATGACGCAAAGACACAAGCAGCAGCTTCAGTCCTGCGGTGGGGCTCCTGTTCCCGGGTCTGGGGAGGTAAGCCACATCCGTCCATCTGGTGTTTGTTCTCCCAAGTAAAGGGATGAAGTAAAGGGAGGGAGTAAATCAAGTAAAAGTGGGGAATGGGGTCCTGTATAGCTGAACGGGACCCAGTTCTCGTGTACCCCTCCTGGTAGGAGGATCTGGAACATCTTGAGAGAGTTCAAAAGAACTTGAAAATAGGAACTTAAAGCCTTTAAGGTTAAATTTGAGAAACTGCCTGGTTTTAGTTTATTTAAAACAATAGTAGAGAAGTAGTTTGACTATTGAGTTACTTATAAAACAGGAGATCTGGAAAGGAGGCCTTTCTATGTGTGTTTATAAAAGGCCTAGCAAGATTCAACAGCTAGAAGCAGAAATTTGCTACCTCCAGTGAAGGTGCCATTTCTTACCAATAAAGTGATTGTACATTGAAAGGTCTTGCTTGGGTGAACTCATAGAGGGTCCAAGATATACTTTATTCAACTTCTGGGAAAAATTTTGTGGCCTCTATACGCAGGAGGTCAGACTAGATGACCCTAATGCTGCCCATCATAGTCCTCAGAACCCAAACTTTTATGAAAGTTGGAAAAGTGCTAGAAAATCAGCTGGATGTATTTGTATGAAATTGCATGTTACTTCTCTTGACAAGTTTCACATATGAATTGCCTGTCCCTCACCAAACAAACCCCAATTTCTCCTACATTTTTTTGGTTGCTGTCTGTGATGTGGTTCATCTAAAGAAATTACTCCAGCCCACACCTGAGGAAGCGAGCATAAGGGTTCCTGTTATCTGAGATCACCTAATCCTGATGCTGAATGTCTGCAGCAGTGTTTAAGGTGATAATTGCTAATGTCAGCACAATGATCTCATGTTTAGCCTCGTTTCTTATTTATTCTCCAGTGCATTCATTTCTTTCTCTTTCCAGTGGAATTAAGAGGGCATTTCAGTTTACAGGAGGCAGCACAGCTGATCCGTGTGGCTGCATTTGCCAAACCCCTGGATTTTTCAGAACACAAAATGCCTGAAGTTACCCTTCTCACTTCGTTCTCCAAAAGGCTCCAGGTGTCCAATACCCACTGCTAATTCTGCCTTTATTTCTCCCAGCTGAGAGCTGGATCCAGTTTGTGGCTTCCACAGGAATAACTGAACAGTGAGGGGCTCCTCACCACAGCGGGGAAGGGGAAGGGGAAGGAACAGGAACAGGAACTTTTGCCCAGTGCCTGGTTTTCAGTGTGCACCCAGGGAGCAGCTCTCTCCTATTTGTAGACAGGGAGCGCCACCTGCCGCAGGTACCACACTGAGCAAGATGCTTTTGGAGCAGGTAGGAGCTACCTGTGATATTTTAATTTAACCTCACCTCCAGATTTTTTTCAGCTGCTCAACTGAAGTCTAGAGCTCAGATAATGCCCTCCTTAGCTGTCACTGATGTTCAGGGTGCTACAGGAGGAGAAGCACTGGTGGGATTACTACAGTTTGTCTGGGGAAAGGAATTCATTGCACCTGAGTCCTCTTCTGTTTTGATTTTTCAAATACAAAGAAAATTTTATATTCTTTTTTATTTTATTTTATTTTTTGAGAAGCAGCACACTTTCAGGTGTCTATAATACTGACATCACTCAAAACTGCATGATCTAAAATGAGTACCAAAGATGCAGTTCTGATATTTTGTAACCTAAGTCTTTAGTGGATCACTTCAGAAGGTAGAGAGCAGCTAATCACCACTATTAATCAGAAGAAAATCTTAATTTACACCAATTGAGGATATTAATTTTCTGTTTTAAATGGTGAATGGCAAAAAAAAAGATCTGTTAAAAACAGTCTGTCTGTGAGTCAGGACCCTCTCTGCAGCATATGGTCTTGCAGACCAATTTGATCAATGACTGCCAGAGCCCTGAGGGCACTAATAGGCCTTAATGGCCCTGAGCAGCCTCACCTGGGGCCTCCCTGCCCATGGACTCAGGAGCCTGTTTTAATCTGAGCCCTAGACTTTCAGTATATGCTTGAGCTGCTCTGCAGGAAAGCTGGTCTCTGGCTTGGGCACAGCCGTACCTTGGCTGTCCTTGGACCCTGATCTGTGGACTCATGCCCTGGACTGATATTGGTTCTGTCTCATCACCATGGCTCTACCTGGCTATCCCACAGCTGTGTCTGATGCTGGACATTTCTGCTGGACCTCATCCTGAGCTATGGATTGACTTCCTAAACTTGACCTTTGAACTGCCTTGTCACCATGGACTTGTCTGGTGATCCAGGATCTTGGTTGAACCTGACTGCCCCCTGGCTTGCCCTGTTCCCTCACTGGGATGGCAGGATGGGTCCTGGCTGGTGAGGTCCTGCCCTGCCGGCTGGGTTATCCCCTCAGGTCCTGGCTCCCCATCCCTTGGAGAGCAGCTGGCCTTTGCTGCAGCCTGAAAATGATCTAACAGATGAGCTAAAAGATACTAGTTTATAGCTGTTACATGCTACCAAATCTTAGCAGAGACCAGGTTGACATGATGCAGTTTTAATACAAACGCTGATACCTCTTCATTCTTTTATAGAATTCATCTCAGACAATTGTGAAGAAGAAGAAGAAACTGTATTTCTGAGGTGCAATTTAACCACCACTGTTATAAGAAGCCAGCAGTTGTGCTATGAGTCTCCTGGGTTGTCTTCCCTGCCCAGCAAAGCCTGCAGGTTAGGATGTATTTCAGAAATAACATGGCTGCATGAGGAGAAAAGGAGTCTTGCTGAGACAACCACATTGTTGCGGAGCAAAAGTGATGTGGAAAGAAAATGACAAATTACAAAGCTCAGTCCAAGCAAGGAGGTCACAAGGACATCTCAGAGACTCAGACACCGAAGATTTTTTAACATCTTGTCTGTGGACAAGGGTATGTGAAAACAGGTAATCAGCATGTTTACAACTGCTGCACCTCTTGGCCATAGCTAGTGTTACAGAAGTCTACTTGGATTTCAAGTTAGAGGACTTTTCTAACAAGGTGGCAAAAAGTAGCCCAGAAGCTTGACTGCATTGTACTGAGTGTGTGAAGGGATTAAATCTGTGCAAGAAAGCATTTGAGTGGGTTGCAGCACTGTATTTAGAGATATTTCAAATAAATGGCACCTCCCCCTTGCATGAGATCCTCTCTTTAGTTTTATTACCCTAATTCTCTTCTTTCTACCCCCTCACAACCAGATGTACCTGTGCGGGATCATCTTCCGAGAAAGGTGGAGGAGGAGTCGTCCAGTATGACTAGGGTAGAAGGAAGGATGTTTTGTGGCTTTGTTGCAGAGCTCTGGAGGTGGAGTTGAACAGTGGCAGAAGGCTGTTATCTGTGTTGGCCTTTGGAGTCCTGGACGTGGAAGTAAGTGGCTTGCTGGGCAAATGTGCCAGTGCCTCCCCGGGGCTCTGCCAGACCCTGTTAGAAGTGATTTTCAGAGTTAGGCTCCCTCTACTTGCACCTCAGTGGCCCTGATGCCCACCTCCCGCTGCACAGCCAAAAATCCCATGTCAGTCCATGCCAAGTACTGTATCTCACCAGCTCTGGCCTTGTTGGTGTTTGATGGTTCAGGTCCTTTTGTATCTGGCATGCCTCCATGTCCTTTGACTTCTTTTTGATCTATGGAGCTGAAGTGGAAGCAGTGGTTGCCTGAAGGAAATATTGCCCAGCTCCAAAGGAAACAGAGCAGGAGAAGATTTGAGCACAGAAAGAAGCCCAAAACCCAACACCCAATTTGAAAGAGCTGAAGTATAATCTAACAGAACCGTTGGCTCTTCTGCTTTTGCCATTGTTGTTATGTGGCAACAGAAAAGCCTCTGATGGGTAGAGCTATGTCCTGTGCAGCAGCCAGGGGTAAGCGAAAAGCACTGCTGTGTTGGATTTTTTTTCTTGGTTTCACCAGGTGCTGCAGGTGCATGTGCTTGTTGACCCTAGAGAAATGCCTGAAGCAGGGGCACTGCAGATTTGCAGGAGGCTGGGGATAATGCGTCACCAGATAAGCGCTGTGTTGCTCAGATTTTGTAGAGGGGACTTAGAATCATAGAATCATAGAATC
>NW_009194354.1:0-13234 GCF_000690835.1 Fulmarus glacialis
CCTTTAAAATGCCCCTTCCAATCCAAACTATTTATGACTCTATGATTCTACAACAATTCAACTTTATTTTTTCGGATATAAGACCACAGCCTACACTTTGCATTCACTGTTCATGACAAAAAAGTTTAGATTTTTGTTATATAAATATAAAAATGCTATATATATGTATACAAAAACATATATATTATAATATTTGTTTATATTACATGTATATATTTTATCATATGTATGGAACTTGTACATCCTATATGAATTTTTCAGTCACTAGGCTGTTGTGTAAAAGAAGGATCAGTACCATTATGTACTCATCTACTCACTCTAATTGAAGCAGAAAAAAAAATCTTTTTATAGTTTTGTATGGAAATTACATCTAACTTCAAAAGGATAATTCAAACAGGACAAATATTAATCATGAATTATTTCACTAACTATTAGAGTCTCACAATTTCTTGGAATGATTAGTCTTTATCCCCATTAATTAATAATAACTGTATGCAGCAATGACATTTTCTGGTGAAACGCTGCAGAGAAATATCACTGTGGTGGTCACTAGACCTCATCTTAACCCAAAAACTTGTCTTGACTTCTGCTTGCTTTACCTCCAAAACAGATTTTTAAACTCAGTCAGGTGGTACAGGGGCTATTGATTAAGCATCAGACCTATTCTCAATGTTTAATCCTTGTAGTTCTTTGAACTTGTTTGGATTTGTTCTACTGAAATTTGTGATCTAGTGCTTATTCATGCTATACAAACCATACAATTTAGGGCAAAAGTCCAGCAAACAGTCTAGAACAAGAAAATAATTACCATAATATAGAATTGCTGACCAATGGGAAAGAGGCAAAAACCTGAGCAACAGCAGAAAAAAAAAATGACAAAACCAATGACACTGACCTTTTCTCAGCAGGAGCTCAGCAGCCAGCACATTGTTAGGACAACTATCTCAGAGTCACCTATGCAGAAGAGTCGAAAACCTTAGGAACCCATGGCCAACTAGAAAGGCAAGAAAGTACTTCAGGTAAGAGTAGCAGTTTTAAGATGCTATACCCTGATTATTAATGTTAGAACTGCCTTATTAATTTCTCAGCCTTTTATGTTAATTTTATTTGGTGTGCGGGAGTCACTTTACTAGAGCCAGTTTGCCTTAGTGAAGTTGGACTAGCAATAAAATCTTGAGTCCACACATAAGGTGTGTTGTCTTTTTGCTCATAATTATACTTTATGTGTCACAAAGGGTACACACAAGTTTGGAAGGAAAAAAAAAACAATGGCCCATAAGAGTTTTACATTAAAAAGAGCTATGTCTACACTGAAACAAAGCCACCAAATTTTTATCTTTGGAAAGCAGAATATTTTTTTCCATTAACTAAAGTTTTCTGAATTTTTTTTTTTTTTTTTTTTTTTTTAAATGGTATATTGCTCTTCTCACTCAGTACAAAATTAGAGAAAACCCTCAGGAAAAATTCTAAACTTTGAAATAAATGGGAAGATTCTCTGAATAATAATTGATGGTTAATTTACTTTTACCCCCTTTATTGTTATGGTGCTCACCTAGTGATACATTGTAGTCACAGAATCAGAAGTAAAAGGGAAAAAAAATCAAAACGAATGCCTAAAACAATGCATGAATGTGTATAAGTATTCGAATAGTTCGTATTTCTACATTGGAACCTGAAAGCAAAAATATTCATCAGTATTGTACTGTGAACATTTTAGTGTCTCACATAGCCTTGCAAAATGAATACATGTCTATGAAAAGTGAAAGTAATTCTATTCAAAATTACAGTCTGATCTCCTACAGCAGTTATAACTTTTAAAATAGCTGTTTTCATTCTTCTTTATGAGCCAAGTGCTCTAGACTAATCACTTTCTAATACACTTCAGTGTCAACGTATATGGGGTGCTGTGTATCATTTTAAAAGATACTCTAAAGATGTCAGTGAAGTATTTTTTGTATCTAAGTCTATTAAAAACACAAATTAAGATTGAACTTTTATAGAAAACTCTTTCATAGCAATTCTTTTGAAGAGCTTTAACTTTAAGGCATCTAAATCATATCACACAATATAAATTTATTTTAGGGAAATTTAGTCAGCATTTCTAACTCTCAGAAGCACAATATTGGCTCTTAAGATGCATAGGTTCAATTCCTCAAAATTTCCAGTTTTTTTCCTACAAACATTTTTAAAATAGATTTTTTTTTGCATGACGTGGTACTACTGAAACATCTGTAATACAGCATTAGGGTTACCTTAGCTTCTTTCTTTCATACTGGGAACCTTCCACGTGTTTCTGTTTTTGTTCTTACTTGCTTGTTTTAATTATGGTACTATTTATTTCTCCTCTCCCTCTTAATCCAGTTTGGTATTGCTATAAACACGTTACTTACTTCTTACTCTTCCCTGGCAATCTTCCTTAATCTGGTTCTTTTTCTGAAACTCTTTTTTTTCTGACATGAGAAGAAGTGCAAAGTAATGTACTGGATTCAACTTAGAAAATGTAAATTTCAGTCTCAGTACTGCCATTCATCTTTTGGGTGATATGAAATAAATTATTTCTCTGTGAAGGTCTCTGTTTCTTTGTCCAAACTTTAGCTCTCTGGAATACAAATTCTCAGTACATCTGTTGTCTCTGATTTTTATTTTGTCAAAAAAAAAAAAAAAAAAAAAAGTGCTTTGAGTATGGTAAGGTTGCCCTGTCACCACAGTGATATGAAGTATGTTCTTTTGAATTAGTCTCCCATGCTGTCACTTCTTTTTTTTGACCCTCACCTCACCTGAACCTCTCTTTCCTCTGATAAAAGCCCTTTAAGATTACAGTTTTCTTTCTTAACCTTCAAACTATTTTATCCATGATGTTATCTTTTCTTGCCTTTATCAGTCCCTATTTCTTTAGTTATTAATTTGTTCTGATTTGCAGCTTTTTGTTGACTGAGTTCTCACTCCAGCGCTCATACCCAAATTTCTCTTTCTTATTGTCAACAACAGGATTGTAAATCTTGACTGATGCATCTGCATGAAGCCAAATGTTAACTAGTGAGAAAGCACAAGTAAGGCTCCGTTAGTATGTATGAAACTTTAGCTGCACAAGATGACTGTTAGAGCTAATGTCATTTTCTGTAGCTTTTGTGTACTAAGACCACCTAAAAAGAGATGGTGTTTTCATTTCAGCTCTCTTAAAGGTTCTCAGGGTGTCTTCCCTGGACTGGAAAGGAGGAACTCTTCATACAACTAGATTTTTATGACTTCACACAAAAGAACAATCTACAGGAATTTCTTTGTTCAAATTTCAAGGGAATTTAAAAAGTCAGATACATCAATAGTGTGTCTGATAATTAATACTGAGTAAAGTAGTAGTAAATAATTGGAGGCAAACAAATATGCTGGATGTGGTCTGCCACCCACAGTCTTTTAACATCAGTCAATTAGATAATCACCTTACTCTCTCTTAAGAATGTGAATTTGTTGACAAAATCCATATCACTTTTATTATGTTATTAAGAGTGATTTTCCTTAGCCATTTTATGCTCATAATTCTACTCTTTCTGACTTAATGTTGGAAACTGAAGTCTTGCCTATTGGCCCTAGACAAGATAATGATCAGCTATTCTTAAAACATTATCACTGTTTACTTGTTTTTAAGGAAAATTGTTTAACTATCTTCTAAAACTTTAAAACCAGTTAGAGTACTGTTTTTTCTCAGTCTTAAGATGTTGCCTACATTTTTTTCCCCTTGGTATTTTAATGAAAACATAGTGTCCATACAAAATATGCTTGTTTTTCTAGATTCCTTGTTTCCTTTCTATTTTCATCAATACAGTTAGGAGTTGATGTGCTTTGTACTAGCAAAAAGCAAGCAAATGAATGCATGAATAGTATTATACATTTGTAGTGAAAGCTGCTGAAATCAAAAGGCCTATAAAAAGGCCTGATTAACTTCCTCCTAGAAGCAAAATAATATTTCTTCAAGTGATTTTGCTTGCCATTTCATGTGACCTCACAGAAATTTCAGTGGAAATTAAACAAATTTAAACCAACTTTGCAAGACAGAAAGGATCAATTGTGGAAATGTCAGTATCTGTACGTTAATAATTCTGGTTTTATTTCTGATTTGTATTTCTGGGCTAGAAGCTCACAGAAAAAAGACTCTGCCCTACAATCTGTTCATAACCAGAGTACGAGACAAAATGAGGTATACCTCATTTGCACTACTATTGGGGAATTTTCTGTTTGTTTGCCTAAAATTACTATAAATTATATTTGCAAAGATAATCCAGTACCTCTACCCTTACTTTGGAATTAAAAAAAAAAGAATCTGAAATTCTTTCTCTGAATGTCCTAAGCAATAAGCTACTGATCCGTACTGTATTGAGTTTTGTTGTTTTAGTCACATATATTTTTCATTATCTTCTGTACAGTATCATGACTTCAACAGCCATGATCTAAACCTGTCTATAAATTGCTAATCTAACACTGTCTAATTTTACTTTGTCTATAGCATGGTGGTAAGAAACTGTCCTGGATGCTAGAAATACAAATCTGAACTCCTGGATGCCAGAAAAACAGATTTGAATCCCTTATAGCTAAGGATAAACCCAGACTATTTCTTGGTGATTAGCCATTAGGTTATTTCATAAAAACATGATGGCCCACTAAACATGATCAGTGATGTAGGTTCATACAAATAAGAGTGGGATCGGTATCTGAAACCCAAATACAGAGTTTTTCCAAGAATGTGAGTAGGGCTCAGGGAAGAAGATGGGTTATAGCTCTTATCAACATACCAGTCTTTTTGGACCATCCCCCTGAGATGCCCAGCCCTCTGTATATTGTGCAGAGTTTAAATGCCTCAGTTTCATATTGCACCATGAGAGCCTTCTACCTAAAACCAAACTTTGTACTTCAGCTACACATTCCTGTTTTCTGTACTGGATCCAGCTCTAAATGTTCATTGACCTTGTTCTTATTTAGATAAGTCATACTGTATTACTAGGCTCTATTACTAGGCTGTGTATCCTTTTATGCATTAGCAGGATTTTCAAAATATAAAAAGTGATTAGCTAATGTTCACAATACATATAATAAGAGAGAAACAGTTTAATTCATAGAACAGAACAATAATTTATTGCTATATAATGAAATAGGATCGATAGAAGATAATGTTTTATTATAACAAAATTCCAACATGTAATTTCAAAGTATGAGTATTATTACTCTCTTCATTATGACCCATTCTATTGTAAAATCCTGTAATATTTACAGCTGTTTTTTAAGCAAATTCTGTCTTGATGTCCTTTTCTTTAGAGACTTCTATTTAGACATATTGTGTAAAATAAGCCTCAAACTTTTTGCCATTTTTAGTTTAAAAGATTTGTGTATGTGTGTACATGTAAAAGACAAATCAGTGAGCAACATCACATAAGGCAATTAGCAATGTAGCCTTCTAACTTATTTACATTTTCTTCTGTGGTATAGGAGTATCAATTTTCTCCATTGATTCATTCCCAGAACAATACAAAGTGCCTTGCAGTATTCTTTTTTTAAGCACTATAAAAAATCAAGCCCAAAGCTTGCTGAAAGCCTATGCCTAATGACAGACTTCTGTTCATAATCTATGGATATAGTGTGGGCCAGGATTGTGTTTGAAATACAGAATTAATGTAGGAGTCTTTGAAAGTATTAATTCAAGAGAAGAGTAAGAAGGGTTGTACTTCAAGAAGAATCCTTCAGACACAACATCTAGAACATATCCATAATAATATATTCAGAATCGCCCCAATGTTGCTAAAAACACTGTGTAATTATTTTTGCTAATAAATGGTGTTGGTATTTGTTGGTCTGACTCATTTCAACGTTGTTTTCAAAGCCACTTGCACAAAATTGTACTATGAAGCTAATTTGCTACTTGGGAAACAATTTTAAAGAGATGGTTATCAAACATTCCCTACCTTTAAGTGCAATGTATCTTCAGTGAGATTATGACCTTTTTAAGAAGTTTAATGAAATATGAAAATAGGTTCCATATTAAACAAAACAGTAATGTCATGCAATGAGGGAACACTGCGCAAATATGCCTAAATAGAAGCAAAAGACATTTACAAACCCAAACCTTTCTTTGTTGTCCAAAATAAATGGCATTGATAATCAAAGTAAATATTCTTCTCTTATTTAATCTATTTTTCAGGCATATATGATCAAACCTTCAGCTACTATTTATAGATTTGGCTCAATTTTTGTGAAGCCCTGCTTTGTGAAGCTCCTGCACTGCCTACTGATTCTTCTTTGCAGTCTCTGCTGCACATACACATTATGATTAGGGATGTGATACACAGATAGCTGTGTAGCCTTGGTCAGGACATACGTGTCAAAAAAAACCAAAACCCAAACCTAACTTTTTAGATGTTATTTCTGCTTTTCCTTTTTCAGGAATATCCTCATCTGAATACCTGTACTTAGAAAAAGTGCTAGCACTCGGATGTCTGAAAGTGTCAGAGACACTGTATTGCTTAGATTTTATCTATCTTAGATTTTATCTATCTATTTATGCAATAGCTCTCATTGTGGAATCCAGACACAATAGAAAGTATCGAAGATGAGAATTCATCTGCAGGGCTCTCCCAGGTTAACTACTGGAATAAATGTTTTGAGTATTTGACTCAGCTTTCACAATGTGACAGTCAGAGAGGGTAACATTAGGACCCTCGAGGGATGGGGAGAGGGAAATAAATTTTAAAAAAATTGAACACGCACCTAAGTATGTAGTAAGGAAAATTCCAGCCGGTGGTTTCTGCAGTGGGTGTAAAAATTCACTATTAGAAACAGTCTTTCTATTAGCAGTGAATTTGCTCTGCTTCTGGATAATTTATTTCTTGGGGCATCTTCTTGGCTTCAATATTCCTTTCTGTGTTCTCCTAAGATGTCAGATTGAAGTTCAAAATTGATCTTCCATGTTAAATTCTGTTATTTTACTATGGTAACTGTATATGAAGATAATTTCTTCATGACAAGTAGGTCAGAGCTGATCAGTATGAAATGATATAGCATCCCACTGAAAAGTGATCAATATATTGTGGAAAACATACAAAGTGTTTGTCCACTTTAATAAGGAAATTATTCTATGTCATTGTTCAAGCTTATTTTAGCTGAGGGTGTGACAACATTTGTTCAACAGATTTAAGCCACGTATTTAATTGCTATTATATTAAGGGAATCTATGGAAGAAAGGAACACATTTTCTAAAACTAAATCTTATTCACAGATCTGAATGCAAACCATCCCTTTAAGCAAGAAGCTGTCAGAGCTCCTAATTTACATCTTCTGTTACCAGTTGTGAATGGTACGTTAATTTTTCTGTAAGTACAGGTTTTGATTATATCTGTGGAATTTCCACAGAAACCAAAAGCTGAATTGAAATAGCTAGAGAAAAAAAAGAAGAAAAAAGTCACCAACCCAAGTATTATTACAGGGACCATCTGGAACCAGCTAGGTTATAGTACAATATCATTATTTTTGACAAAGAGAAATTATCGATATTTGGGATTTTTTTTTTTTTCCCTGCAGAACTGAATGTGAAACAAACCCACTCATTTTCAACTTAAAGCATGGACCCTTATGGGTCATACTCCATGATTCTGAAAACCAACAAGTGTATGCTGATCTACACATTCAAAGCAAGCTCTACAAATAAGACTTATTGTGTAGGCGCAGGTGACTAATTATCAGATTTATTGCGAGTCCAGTTTTCTATGCAATCTTGAATTCATTCCACTTACCTACATATTGTTCTTAGGACCTCCTAACTGGTAAAGCTGTCAGTGGATCGTTTAGGTTTTTATTGGATCCTACACTCCTCTTTCCTGATTGCAGGAAACTGGAAGAAATATCTTGGGTTTAGAGATTTTTCTTCACTTCAGTGATCATGAATATTCTAGTCTTATTTTCTTTCATGTTTAGCATCTTCATAACTTTCAATTTAAATGTCCCATCAAATACTTAGGACAAAACACACATCTAAAAAAGCACAAAGCCTATGTTTTTACAAAAACATAATCTTAAAATAAAGCACTGAACATTACAGTTATATATCGTAAAACCTGCCCTTTGTGTTATACCTATATATGGGTGTTTCATGGTCAGATATTTTTGAGGTTCTTTCCCTTTAGATCAAGTATCTCAAATCATAGAACAAATCAACAGAATGTAAACCCTTTGTCGCAAAATACTGATTTAGGATCCTGCCGACTATGCCAATTTGTCACGAATTAGTGGTTTTGAGACTGCTTAAAGAATCACCGGCAAAGGTATCAGCAAAAGTTATTTTAATAGAAATCTATAGAAGCGTGACTTAACAGAATTCAATGGCATTACATGGATTAAGTATACACAGGGAAAATTGTGTCAGAATTGTGTTGGAATGATTTGTGCACAGATTGAGGACAAAAGGGTAAGGGAGACCCAGAGAAGACCCAGCTGGATCCAATCTTAGTCGCAGACTTGGACAATGGTTTATGTCTAATACCAAAAGGGTAAGGAGACCCTCCCGTTAAGTCACAAGGTTCAGAGTAAACCCTCTTGCTTTCTAAACTCTTTCTCAGAGAGGAGTCTAGGTGCAGCTGGATCTACCCCTAGTCTCATACTTGGTCAAGGTTTACGTCTAAGGGATTAGGTGTGTCTAGCAACAATCTAAAATACATTCATAATTTTAAGCTGGATCACAAGATTTTAACAGCACTTAATAATTGCAGTGACTTAATTACAGATTATGCTTACTGTTGGTTATCCGAACCACTTCATACACACACACACATAGGATCCTAAATCTAGATAAAGGTACCTGTTTAAAATTCCCCTCGAGTCTTGTGAAAAACTTATGTTAAATGTCTTGGCATTTCTCAATGGGCAAAGGATTGAGCCCTGAGGAATGTCTCGGCCGAGGAGTCTTTCAGCCCAGGTCCCGACGGTCCTCCAAATATCACAAACTCGAGAGTTTGTGAACTCTGAGAGGTGTCTCACTCAGAGAGAGATGCTGGGCACAGCCCACTGCGGTCCAGGAGAGCTCAGAGGGTCTTGTCTGGGACTGCTGTTTATAGATTTGCAAGATGATTGGCTTTAGTCATCAGTAAATTTCATCCTGGCCACTATCCAGGGTGATCTGGGATAGTAATTATGGTATTGTTCCACAGTAACAATGGTATCGTTCCATTTGAGCTACGATCCAGGTAGGGAATGTTTCAGGGCTGTCAGAGATGACAAATTATCCCCCGTTCTCACTCCCTACTTTGATCAGGTAGCCGGTGTTCCTGGTATGATCAGTGCCGCTCCCCACCTTAGCCATGCAAGAGTGCCTGGTACAGTCAAGGGACGCTCAACCACCCAACACGTTACACGATGGCTAACAGGAGTTCCTGAGATCACAGAGTGGCCCAGGAGAAAGGAGGAAATGCACCACCACACCCTTGTTATTACATTTTTCAGAAATCATGGACATAAAAACCAATTGTAAGTATTAAGTTTAAGTGTATGCACAGACAAGGGGAACAGAAGTGTATAAAGAGTGAATGTACTCAGCCCAACACAACCTTAAAAAATTTTCTCCTGCACTCAAAGGAGAAGACCTATTCTGTGTATTTGGGATTAACTTTCAAAGTGTCTCATCAGTCTCCCCAAGGCAAGCAGCATTTTGCCTTCAGGCTTCCAATTTCAGCACAAAGACATTTGTGTCAATAGGCTGTTCCGAAAGACATACTATTACATTTTAAACAGAAGGGCAGAAGTGATATCTGGCCTATTTGTTCACCCTTAAAAAGAACAAACAAAACCAAGGAGAACCATAATTTAATATAAAATAGATTTTTTTACTCTGAAAATGCATTTTTTGGGAAATAAATTGCTTGCATGTAATAGGCAGTGGAAAAGGTATAGCACAGAAAAAACCTGTGCTATACCTAAAACTCCCCACTCATGTTCTGGAGATAAGAAAAAATTGCGAGAGCCAAGAAGGTACCATTCTGACTTCTTTCTTCCATCCAAAATGCCCTTTCTCATCCAGGATGTATACTGAAATGCTCCTATTGTGTAGCTATCTTAACAACCCTTTTGTCATATTTCGGGGGGGGGGCGGGAAATAAGTGTCAGTGCTATCACTTATGCATATACTTAAAGTTCTATTAAAATCCTTATTTCATCTAAAATCTGTTATGGCCCAGTTATAATCATAATTCTTCTGTACAGCTACAGAATATGAACAGTCTTCAGCCACCACATCAATCATCTTAGTCAATTTATATTTTCTTCATGCCCTTGCTGGTATAAAATGGTAGGATAAGCTTCCAAACACTAACATTTTAGAGTATTGTCAAATACTGAGCATCAAAGCAATGATCCTGCAGGCTTACCTATTCTCGACCAGGCATCTGGAACGTATATCAGGAGAGAGATTGCCTGAAGCTATTTTCTGTCACTTGTTAAAATACAGTGAATGGCTGAGAGGTCAGCCAATGAAATATTGCAGAGACAACCTCAAGGCAAATCTTCACTTGTGTGGTATTATTTCCACAGAATGGAAGATTAGAATTAAACACCATCTGCTAAAGCAGAGCATTTGTATGATTCTTTCAAAACCTATGAGCAAAAATAGCTTAACATCATCGTACAGAATGTCTTGCAGGTGGAGTGATGCTGGAGGAAATGGGAGTCTCCTCTAAAAACAAGAAAAAATCTATTACTTGTTTTTTCAGTTCTATGATGCCTTCAAAGTCTTAGCCAACATTGTTCATTCACCAGTCTGTTTTTCTTCTGTATCCAGCTTATCAAATTTCATGAAAGTGTCACAGATATTAATGCATAAGGTCTTGTTTTGTGTTCATACTTGAGATTTAAATTCTTGATGTTATGTTATGTAAATAAAAAAGTAGTTTTCTTCCAAATACAAAATCATTTTATTCTTGCATTATCTTCTTGCTGTCTTTGGTTTGTGCTTTCTAATAGATTTTGTTTTTTTCCCTAGCGTTTTTGTTTCTTATTTTATCTACAGCTGCCAGCCGTGACCCATTCCTGGGGTCATAGATGTCAATGGGCATGTGCATTTTGATATCAAAGCTTGTATTAGCTGCTATTGAGACAACATCCTGGAATGATTGTTTCATTCACAGATAGACCGGTGTATTTTGTTTGCTTCTCAAAGTTTCTTTAGCAGCGTTTTTTTGCTAAAACAAAATCTGTTTGACTTACTGAGCTATGTTGTTGTGATTTGACTCAATTCTCTCTTCTAGGTAGAAATTACAGAGTATGGAATATTAATTATGCCTGTTGAAATGCTTCCTTTGCCTGATATGTTGATATGCTTTTTTGCTTTCTCTTTTATGGTCACTTTGTTAGTCTGACAGAGTTCACGAAGGATGATGTATCTCGACGAACATTATATATCTAAAAGTTAAAACACTTAAGTGTGATCAAGTTATTCTAAATTCTGTTTGTCACCACTGGAGAGATTTGGACACCAAAAGCAGTGTTTTATCTGCCTGATTCATATGTTGTCCTAGAATGAGACAAACTGCCACCTGAAAAAGGCTATTTCTATCCACTGGCTGTAAAAGACAGTTGGGTTCTAGGCAGTAGGTAATAAGCTTGAGGTTTAGCAATAAAAGTATGCCTCAAGGTAGATTTTAGGAGAAAAAAAAACCCTCAAAACTGTTCTAAATATAAGAATAGTTGAGAACGGGAACAGATTTTCTAGAAAGGTTGTGAAATTGTGATTATATGTCAGGACAGGTGAGATGAACATTAGGGGACATAGGTAATCTCTTGCCATTTTTCTGTCACTATCACTATGTTTTTGTGAATTTGTTCTGTTCACCAAATGAACAAACAAATGGTTTACTGTTTATTGTTATGGCTCAATATTTCTAGATGTTTTTAGTTTTGAAAAGGTTTTATTTTACACCTGGTCGATAATTAGAACTGTCTTTAGGATTATAGGACCTAACACTTCCTATTAAACCTGGTTTAATATTGTTTTTCTATTTTTAATTTGCTTTGGAAAGAACTTTGTGGATTTCATGAGTAATGAAAAAGAAAAGAAAAAAAAAAACAAAACCCAAACACCCACACCAATCTCCTATTCTTCTGTATAGTTATTAAAGTATCTTGGAACCACTTCCTAACTTGCCTTGTTATTACAGTCCTTCTGTGTCTTACGGCCAGAGACAGCTTTGTACAGCATATAGAACTTCATATCAAGAAAATCACTTGAAGTTAAGGTCAAAGAACACATCTCAGTCTAGACTGAAGACAGGTTTCAAGTAGTTCTCTTGCACTGAATTACATCATTCTATGAACTGTCTGTCTTTCCAATTATTTTAATTGGGTCCCAGAGATGTGTATACTTTGTAACACTGTTTGGGGTTTTTTTTCTTTTTTTTTTTGTTTTTTTTTTTTTGTTTTTTTGCTTCACGCAGTTCATATGCAATTCTTCAACTGCAATTCCAAAAATCTGCAAAGTTATCTTTTTAACTGGAACGCTAAAGTTACTTCAGAGAAAGAAATATTTGCTTTTGGTGACATTTTTCTGTCAGCTTTATTCACACCAATTAAGACTTTACTTTGTGGCTAATCTAAGGAAAACAATCAGGAAAAAAAGGAAAGAGGAAGATGAAACACTGACTTATATGTGTGTCAGGTTACATCAACTAACATTTGAATGAGTTTGATGACAGAAGATGAAGCATGAAATGCTGTTCACTAACTAAAGGTTTTGAGGTTTTTTGGGTGAGGTAAGGCAAGGCGTTGCAAGGTTAGGTGAGGCAAGGTGAGGCAAAACAAGGCAAGCAAAGAAAAGAAATAGTTGGCATAAGACACAATACTTTTAGAAATATAGAAAATTAAATGTGGAAAAATTCTCATCTGATCAGTTAGAGTCCAATTACCTTTTCTTTGCCAATTAGCAATTCTTTGTCCAATTACCAATTCTTTGCTTCAGTCTTCAACAGTCAGAGCAGTTATCCTCAGGCCACTCAACCCCCTGAGCTGGAAGACAGGGATGGTGAGCAGGATAAACCCCCCATAATCCAAGAGGAAGAAGTTAACGACCTGCTATGCCACCTGGACGCTTACAAGTCTATGGGGCTAGATGGGATCCACCCGAGAGTATTGAGGGAGGGGAGAGAAAAAAAAAAAAAGCCACTCTCCATCATGTAACAGCAGTCCTTGTTCACAGGGGAGGTCCCGGATGACTGGA